>NC_056729.1:1150457782-1150470282 GCF_019279795.1 Protopterus annectens | reverse complement strand
TTTTATTGGGTATTTATTATTTGAATGTAATGTTCTGGTGCAGGACTATGGTTGTAGTACATTTTGCAGGATAGGGGTCTTTTCTTTGTCATAAAATAGTTTATGGGCCATAGCTTTTGGTTATAATGTAATAGTTTAGAAAACCCTAGCCAGTTTGGCTGTCAGAGTGATGTACAGTGATGTAATTTGGAGTTTGAATTGGCTGTGAATCTTGCAATTTTGTTGTGGCGTGTTTCCAGTTTTGTGAGTTCAGATTTCCTAAGGTCGGTGAAAACTGGTGATGCATACATGAGGGTAGAGATTAAGTGTGTTTATGCTATGGTGACTTTGGTATTGTTTGTAAAGTACAGTTTATTCCTATACAGAGTACCTAGTTTTTTGTGGACTTTTTTAATGGTTTGAGCTATGTGGAAATGAAATCTCATGTTATTGTCGATTTCTACTCCTAGCGGTTTTGTATGGGCAATGGGTGACATTATAGTCTTGTTAACAGATTCAATAGTGAATGTGGGGGGGGGGTGCTGTGGCTTTGGTGGGATAAAATGGCACAATTTTTGTTTTGTTGGGATTCAGAATCAACTGAGAGTTGTTTGGCCACTTTTCAATTGCAAGAAATTAGTTTGGGTGAGTGCCTGTAGTTCTGGAATGGTGGGGGTAGCACAGATCACTGTGGGATCATCTGCATACTGAATTAGGGATGCTTGTGGGACTGATATATGGAGATTATTTGTAAATAATGAGAATAGGAGCGGACCTAGTATAGAGCCCTGGGGGACACCTATGGTGGTAGGTAATAGAGGTGAGAGTTCTTCTTGCCATAGTACTGCTTGCTGACGTCCAGTTAAGTAGTCTTGTAACCAGGCAAGTAAGGATTGGGAAAAGTTTAGTGAAAAAAGTGTGGAAAGAAGTTTACTGTGGGACACCAAGTCTAAGGCTTTTGATGGCTCTAAGAAAATAGAGGATACGTATTTGTGATTATTTCTGTGTTGATTTATTATGTTGGTGAAAGTTAGTAGGGCAGTGGTTGTACTATGATTTGGACAAAAAACATGTTGCGACAGTGTTAATAGGTTGTTTGTTTGAAGGTAGTGCATGAGTTGTGTGTAGACAATTCTCTCTTATATTTTGGACAGTGGGCATAAGATAGCAATAGGTCAGTAGCTGGTTAGGTCAGTACGACCACCGTGTTTGTGGAAGGGGATTATATGGGATATTTTCCATAAGGCAGGGATTTTTTGTTCAACTATGGATCTGTTTATCAGTATGAAGAATGGGTATGCTATTGCTTTTGCTGCTATTTTTAGATATTGAGGTGGTAAATTGTCAGCGGCTAGAGTGTAAGTTTCAATTTAGGGAGCATTTTTATTATGGTTTTAGTTGAGACTGTGTTAATAGAGAAGGTAGTTCCAGTTTCATTGGGAGTTGGTCTGTCTGGCATAGTGAAGGTTGGTTGTTGTCTGGATAGGGCTATTATTGACTCAGTAAAGTATTTGCTGAATTGGGTAGCTATGTTGTCTATTTTGAGATGGTGGGTTTTGGGGTAGTTGGTTTACCTGGTTGAAGTATGTTTTTTATTGTAGACCAGAATTTTTGAGGATTTCTATGATATTTAGTTTGGATTTCAGTGTAATATTTTGTTTTGTATTGTTTGATCTGTTTTTTAGCCTTGTTTCTGAGCTCTTGGTAGCTTTGTTTGGCATTAGTTTTTGTTTTATACCACTGATTCCATGCTTTATCTCTTGCTATTAATAGTGACCTTGTTTCTTTTTCTAGCCATGGGGCATAGTTAGATTTTACACATATGGTTCTGATAAGAGCTTGGATGTTTAGTATCGAGAGGAAGGTTTTGTTGAAATGATGGCTAGCATCTTCCAGGGGAAGATGTTTCAGTGGTAGCCAGTTGCAAAGGTTTAGGGAGCTGATAAAGTTGTTGGGGTTAAATTGTTTCATACTTCTTATTTGTTTGTAGATTACTTGTTTGTTTGAGTTGTTTTTTTGTCTGATAATATAAGTACAATGGTGATTACTTAAGGAGTCAGGGAGACAGCCAGAGTGAAGGATGTGATATGGTTTGTTGGTTAGTATCCAGTCTATTGTGGATTGTTTGTTAGATGTTCTACTTATCTTGGTGGGGCTTTGTATGGTCTGGGTAAAGCTATATAGGTTAATATGATTAGTAGAGTTTTGAGAGTTACAGGCAGACCAATCTATATTAAAGTCCCCTAGGATAATGATTTCTTGGGGAAGGGATTTGTCAGCCCTGCTTAGTATGTTTTCCATTGTATTGGTATTTTTACCCGGAGGGATATAGGTGCCAATTAGATTGATATGTTTGAGTTCAGGGTAAATTTAGCTAGTAATACTTCTGCATTGTTAAAATATGGAATGTCTTGGTTGGATGATTCAATTTCTAAATGATTTTTATATAAAAAAGCAACACCACCACCCTTATAGGTTCATAGATCCCCTGATTAGACTAGCCTTAAGACATTATACCCAGAAGGGAGAATGTCATTATTGGAGATGTGTGGTTTGAGCCAGGTTTCGGTACAGTGCTAGGTTTACATGTAGTTCTTGAATTTTGTTGTTTATAATTCTAATATTAAGGTTTAGAATTACAAGGTCATATACACATTAATAATTATATAAATGTTAACGTACATGATATATCCTTAAGTATATTATATTCTATAAGAAAAAACATACAATACTTAATGTAGAACACTGGCCCATACCCTGTAGTTCTGAAACCCACTCAGGCAGCTGATCTCTCCTGCACCTCTGCAGGGTGTGATACCCAATGCTGTATAACTGATTTTTAGAGGGGGGAATCCTGTCAGGGATGATGGATGATGCCCCAACTCCCGCCCAACATAAAGTTTTTTCCACTCTGATCCAGTGGTGGTCAGGTCCAACTTCTAGCTGTAGTTGGTAGGAGAGGATTTTGCTCTCCTTGTCAGACCAGACTGGGGCACAGCCCTGGGCTTTTGCATTGTTTAGACCAGTTCTGACTGACAAGAAGGCTGTGGCAAAGTATATTAGGGTGTGAACCACACTCCCCCATCGAGGCGTGACATCACTTTGGCCGGCCTATACACCTATATAGGGCTGCTACCTTATTGAAATGGTAATTGTTTCAGTGTGTTCTTCATCATACATGGAAGTCTTTCTTGAACTGATACCACAGGTGGGTTTACTCATCTTCAAGGCTGCTCAGATATACTG
Organism: Protopterus annectens; assembly: GCF_019279795.1. NCBI lineage: Eukaryota > Metazoa > Chordata > Ceratodontiformes > Protopteridae > Protopterus > Protopterus annectens. The sequence goes on along the minus strand of NC_056729.1, from coordinate 1,150,467,057 downwards.
AAAAACATTCCTATAGCACTAACAGAGGGGGTTACTCAAGAAATTCTGTAGTAATATCTTAGTGAATGCTTTAATTTAAAGCTGTGTGGCATGATGCCTATACGCCAACCCAATATTCACAAATCTTAGAAACACAGACCTAAATAAACTAAAGGCTTGTTACAACAAAATCACCAAATTTGCCAGTAATCTTCCTAACAAGGCCTTTGACACCATCCCCCACTCATCAATCATAGAAACTTTTAAATTTTAAGCTATAATCGCTATGTCACCAATGGGTTGCTAAATGGATTTACTACACTGTAAAATTACTGTGTGCAAAAATGACTCCAAACAAGTGACAAGTACAGGTCAACACTAAGGGACAAAGTTCCCAAATGATGATACTACAAAAGGGCCTTACAGAAACAGATGCTTATGCCAGAGCCATGGGCTCAAGCTCAATGCCAAGAAATGTATTGTTATCCCTTTGGGAAAAACATGTATCCATGAATTACCATATAGGTGGCAGTACACTAAACACAAAAGTGTGATAATAGACTTAGGGACACAGGTGGACAGTGGTCATCACAAAGGCTTTTCATCCAGAAAAAGGAGGTCATTGTCCCACTGTACTCATCCCTCATTTGGTATGTACCTCTCAAGACATCTGCAACAACTGGAAAGGCCCTCAAAAAAATCATTCTAAAAAAAGATCACAGGCCTAAAGTAGATGTCCCAGATATCGCCTTACTCAGAGGCCATCTTATCTCTGCTTAACACCTTCATCCCCAGAGCTGCTGCTGACATGCTACACTCTTCAAGAGGAACCTTGACGATTGATGGGAGAACCTATGAACCTATGAACCTATAACAGAACCCATTACAGAGTGGCTCTCCAACAACTAAATGACTGGAGCTACTCACCCTCTGAGCTTTAAAACAAATTACTTTAACCCATTCTGTCATATAGCAGCAAACAAATGTCTAGCCTACCTAATGCCTTCGCTGAACATGTTGTAAGTGTCTCTTACAATGTGTGATTGAAAGTTAGTATAGTATGAGCCCCTCTGTGGTGAGCTAAGATAATCAACCCTTCTGAAAAAGTTTTATTTCTACTGCAAAGGTTTGAGTCCTAACTTAGGTTATACAGTAATGTAATTTTTCTCCATATTGATATTACTCTTGTAAGCATGTGCTACATCTGTTATCAACAGAACACCATCCTCATGTCAACATCATGTTTCCAATTTCCTACAACCAGATGTATGTGGATGTATTGGTTATTGTCACTCCTGCAACTTCTCTGTCCCTGTATCAATCACTTAGTAATACAGAGCAGGGCACATTCTGAATGGGGTAACAAGTAATACAAACACACCATAAAGATGTGTATAAATATGTCATAACATAAACGCTTATGTGTCTCTCCATCTCTGTGCCCCTCATTATCTCTTCTGGCTCATCACATTATGCTGTAACATATTTAGTAGACTGATGGATGAAATGTTCATCTTATACCATTTGGCTACTGTCCTTACTGTGAGGAAGCATAATGCCCACACCTCCAAGATATCTTGCCATACACACATAGTTACGGTATGTGGTGAGCCTTAATAATTATTTCAAAAATATACCATACATACCATGTTTGACAAGTTGCACACCTGATTAACTTGTGATTTCCCTTGAAGCATGGCTGTGATATAGTAGATATAAAAGTTAATTTCAGTAGGCATTACCGACATAGTTTGGGCAATCAACATGTTTAGGATAGTCCTTCCAAGTTCAACAGCTCAGAGTTAAATCACACATTTGCACAAATGAGTTTCTTAGCATTGCACTTTTGGAAGAGAGTATTGCTGCTGGATGTTATTATTTCATTACATGGAAACAGTTTACTGTAAACAAGTGAACTACAGGTGGTATTAACTGGAAATTGTCCACTTTTATTAAGCATCTGTTGGGTTGTTTGTTTCTGATAACTTGTTGCAGTTAAACTTAGCTGTTTAAAACTTTCATTTAAAGGCTCATTGCTGCTTTTCAACTGTGAGAAACATTTCTGCAGTTTGTTTCCCACCCTCTCTCCCTGTTGGTATAGTGTTTTTATAGTTGGTGGCTTTGCCCGTCCCTAGTGTAAATTTGATCTGGGACCCTCCTCCCAGTCTAGTGTCATTACCTCATTCTACCCAGTACAGGGAGAACATTTGAGAAGGCCAATCAGCTTAGTTTCTGCTACTCCTTTCTATTTTTCCTTTCTCTCTTTCCACTTAATTTTTTTTATCTGCTTTTACTGTATTTGTGTTTCTTCCTACTTTATTTTGCCATCTTAAAAGTACTCAATTGTATTTATTACTGCTTGGTGTAACTCATTCTAAGCCTTTTAGTTTAAGCACTTGGGCTTCAGACCAGTTGTTTTACATTAAGAAGGTTTGTGGTCTGCACTGTAGTGGCAGAACAGGTAGCTTACATCCTTCTAAGTTGGGAACTGCTGATTGAGGGCTCAGTGCCTGTTATTCTAAAAGTGTATTAATTCTGGTTAAGCACTTGGGCTTCAGACCAGTTGTTTTACATTAAGAAGGTTTGTGGTTTGCACTGTAGTGGCAGAACAGGTAGCTTACATCCTTCTAAGTTGGGAACTGCTGATTGAGGGCTCAGTGTCTGTTATTCTAAAAGTGTATTAATTCTGGTTTAATCACTTGGGCTTCAGGCCAGTTATTTTACATTAAGAGGGTTCGTGGTCTGCACTCTTGTGAGAGGAGAGGCTGGACTCTGCCCTTCTGAGCTAAAGACTTATAGTGCCTGCATATTTGAACTGCTTCTTACTGAAATTGGTACACCTTGTTTGCTGTAGCATAGACTAGATGCAGGCCTGCTGAATCTAGCTTTGTTTGTATAACTTGAGCACTAATCCAGGCATTCTTTAAATTATTCAATTGTATTTATTACTGCTTGATAGTAACTTGATTAAAGTGTAGCTATCATTCTAAGTCGACCAGTTGTTTTACATTAGGAAGGTTTGTGGTCTGCACTGTGGTGGCAGGACAGGTAGCTTACATCCTTCTAAGTTGGGAACTGCTGATTGAGGGCTCAGTGTCTGTTATTCTACAGTGAACTGTGTGGTTGACTGAACACTTCATTCTGTACAGTTATGTTGGCACTGCAGCACTTATACTTGCAAATGATACACAACCACATAGAGCCTTGGCATAGGTACTTCATCACTACGTAGCCCTACTGCACTGGAACATCAAGGCTTGTGCTGTACTGACAGTGCACATTGCCTGTGCATGAGCAGACACCCACATCAAGGATTGTGCTGTACTGACAGTGCACATTGCCTGTGCATGAGCAGACACCATTGCTAATGTCTGTAGCATTCATTAAGGCTTACATACCATCATCATAACCTTATGAGCCATGGATGTATCATTGTCCATCCTGTGTTTCCCAAGTTTGTGTCTCATCTACACAACATCATTGTACATATCAGTCTCAATTCTGCAATTTACATTGACTGCATAGCTAGCCTAAGTCAGCATTACCTATTTACTATTAATCAGAAGATTGCACTTAATTCTTCATATCAACAAGTATGACTTTGCAGAAAAAGTTCAACAACACAATTTCTTCTGTAACACAGAATGAGAAACTAATCCTATCTATATTATGCTGTAACCTTGTAGAAGTCAGACTTCTTTGTTAACACTTGTGCCCTCTGTGTAACTAAATAGGTAGGGGGTTGTAATCTCACAGTAGGGAACTTTTATGTGTTTATGTGTATGTGGGTTGCGCAGAGTCATGTAAATATGACCTTAGGCACTTCTGAACTCACTGAACTAGCAGTCTATAGAAAGTGTTATACTGCAGGGTGAGTCCATATCAATGTCAGACCCTTCTCCCAACATTATCTTCTCTGCAGCACAATGATGATGTCTTCATCTATAATGTGCACTCACACTGTAGAAGCCAGAATTTTGTAGTGGTGTTTGCATTAAGTACTATGTCATTTAGATTGTGTAAATAGATAGGGGGTTGTAATCTCACAACAGTTAACATGTGTGTGTGTGTGTGTGTGTGTGTGTGTGTGTGTGTGTGTGTGTGTGTGTGTGTGTGTGTGAGATGGTTGGGCCATAGCATCACTGGAGGATTAATTCAACAGCTATACTCATTTGATTCCCCTCAGGAAAATGTTTGCTTCATCAGATGAATCCCACATCCCCTTTTCCCTCTGTCCACAAACACATACTGTCTGCAGCACACTAATATGGGCATCCTTTCAAAAATGCACTCTCTCACCACCAAAGTCACACCTCTCCTGTGATACATGCATATAATACACTTGCATGTAGACTGTGTCAGTAGATAGGTAGGGAGTTTGAATACAGCAGTGAGAATCTTCTGACTGTGTGTATGCGAATGTAAATAGATGCAAGAATATCTTACACCACTTTGTAATGACAACATTTAGAATCCCACATAGCTATAGAAGTCATTTTTGTACACACATCTCCTTTGCATGACACAGTTGCTGTCATGTCTTCAAACATATAGCGCATGTCTGACATGCAGTCAGCTTTCTTCTGTGGCGTATGCCTATTATACACTCACATATCACATAAATTGTGTTAATAGATATGTTGTGCATTCAAATACAGGACTGACTGTCTTCTGGGAGTGTATGTTTCTTTCTCTGACTGTGCAGAACAGGCTGCAAACACATATATGATTTATGTTTATACACTGTTCTGTGCAAACACTTTTTAGTAGAAACATTGATGTAATACTTAATGTTGATGGCATCCACTGAAATGTGTAGCGTCACAGTTGTAAAAGAAATCTTGAGTAGCACTTCAGTTTCAGCAAACCTTCATTAGAGCATGATGTTAGATATATAGTTCAAATACCAGCATCACTGCTTACACTCAGCATAAATATTCTTAACAGTGTTGTCACCCACATGTGCTGTGTTCATGTGTAGATGTTTCCTCTTACAACAGTTTATTCTAATATTCATTTTGAAATGCTGTATTGATGAAATGTATGTTGTTGCCTAAGTAAGGCATGTGTTTCAGTACAGGATTATATCCACATTGTGCATATTTGTTGTGCTCCTGTCATAATGAAAACAGCAGGGAGCCACAGGTGTGTTTTTGGTATACCTAGTATCAGGCAATGTTGTGTGACGTACCACAAGATTATTTCTAATTAATTGCAGGGACACATACTCCTTGCTTCATTAACATGGTATAATGCTTTCACGTAACCACACATATGACAACTGGTGATGCACTAATACCATGGCACATTCAGTGATCCCACTACTGTGATGATTTTGATCAGTGCTTAGTCAAGTGTTCCAAACCAGTATTCAGTGACTGTAAGCATTTGTGTCCCTAACAGTTCTGCAGGAATGACATCCCCCCACTCTGCTCTCTACGTATAGAGTGATAGAGGCCTCCCCCATCCATCTTAGCAAATAAAAATTATGGGCAAATAAAATACAGCTGACTTAATGACTTCATACAGGTGGAGTTTAACATCTGTTATAACAGTTCCACTGTGACTGTGGCTCATGTGATTAATAGCCATATTATTAGTTGGAGGAGTTGCACAGCTTGATATTTAATTCTAGCATAAGAAATCAGTGTGTGAAAATATACTGATGTCACACAACAACCATTACATCACATCAATCATCCTTTGATATGTTGCATGAACACATGTAAACATATCTTTGGATTTCATGGCAGTAGAAATGTGGTCTGCCAATGTCATGGTGAAAGTACTACTGTGGCACATGCATTGAGCGTTGCCTTCCACATGAGTGTGCTCCAGTTCTTGGGTAGTATGTGTACAAAATTATAGTGAAACCTTCCTTAACCAAGGACCATTGCTATAGCACTGATAACAATTATGTGTATATGACCATAGTCAATTATTTGCCATCAGTCTGACATACAGATATGACATTCATTATCAAGGATTCTTTCTTAATTCACATATTAATTTCACTTGTTTGTAACAATGTTCATTGCTACCTCCTGTGGCAGGTGCTAACAATACACAGCTCTGTAGAATAAATCACATTATAGTGTAGTATTTGCATCTGTTCTTATCTGTCTGCACGGTAACTGTGTCAAGCAGGAGTGCCTTAGGCAAGGGTATGACATATGTCACACTCTGCTCCTACATTTGTAATGCCACACTCACACCTATGTATGGGATGCATACCCATTAGATTATTAAAGTGCATGATTCCCTTCAAGGGTGATCCTCCTCACACACGTGTTATGCTTATTTTTGTGACATACAGAGTTAATACACAACTTAGTGGTAGCATCAATGGCATTGGTTATATTCTTGCAAAAGAAGATTGTGGCTTCTGAGCCATTCTTATTATCCAGCATATTATATTGATGAAATGCTTGCAAGGCAAATGTCCCCTGATGTATGTACTGTCCTTACTAACTCTCATCTCAACTCATCATTTCAGTGACATTTATATCTCATTTAATACCCTCTGTTACAATGTTACTGTGTGTAACTATCGCATCCTATAATTTCATGTCTGCTTTTATTTATCTATATTTGCTCAGGAAGTGTGACCACCATTAATTAGTATAACATACAGAGTGCACAATCTTAATATTATAAAATTAAGTTTTGACATAAGCACTTTTAAATCAATTATATTAGTACAATTTGAACGTTTACCTTCTCTTACATATTTCTGTATATATATATATATATATATATATATATATATATATATACATACATACATATATATATCTTTGATTTTGTGCACATTGCCATCAGTACACTTTCCCTGCCTGGTAACCTGTGTATTGTAGCCATCTTTCCTCTTCACCCTCCCCTCTTACTTATTTCTGTATTCTTATGCTTAATTTATGAGCACATTGTACTCAGTACTCTTTCTCTGCCTGGTACAATATTATCTGCCCTTTGTAGCTCTTTATGTTGTCCACATGAGTACGCTTAGCAGGTTTGCCCATAAGCAATCTTGTTTGTTTACTGTGTGTGCTCATGCTGGACAACATGTTTTTGTAGCCACCAACACCACTGCTAGCTGCAGAATCATGCTTGTATTTATGTAGGCATGATGAGCATTGTGCATATGTCATCAGCTTTGTTGTTCATCACAATAACACATAAATGTTGTGTAGGCTTCATGTAAAAACTGCACTAGTGTTCAGGAATCCCAGGGTATATCTTTTTTGTACGGCAGGGTAATAAACAAGAGCTAAAAACATTTGTCTATGAGCTTGACAACATGACAGAGTAGTAACATTGTACAACTACTTGCTCTAAAAACACTATCACATTTTCAGATGTGCAAATCTCTACTCTGGCTTCTTGCTCTGAAAACATTATCGCATTTGTAGATGTGCAAATCCAGACTCTAGCAAAACCAGTTTGCATAGCTATTTGTATTTGTATTTGCTGTTTCAATAATTTAGATGCTTGATCTGCTTATATATTTACCAAAATATCGAAACTCACAACATTAACCAGAAAACATCAACTTTGCAAACATTGACATGCTACTATTCATGTCCCGCGCAACTATCTCAGCACATGAAAAACATAAGGTCAAAAAATAAATTAAAACATAATTTTTGCAGGGGGCCAAACCCCCATGCACCTCCCGCCACTAATTATTTATACTATCTCTGAGATTGCACAATGGCGGGGAAAGGGCATATTTACCATCCCCAAAAACCGTGCACTGTCACACATCGGTAAGTCATTTACATAGCTGATCAGATGTTGCCGATTAAACAGATGTCAGCCAAAAAGGGATTCAATGATACTCAGTTCTCCCATGTATATGGGGGTTGGCAAAATGGTTAAGGTGCTAACCTCACAAACACAAGGTACAGGATTTAATTGTCAAGTTTGAGGGAAATTGGCTTGGTTTAAAAATGACCCTCAATGACAACTAGCCTACTACTTGCCTATGATCCCATATAGACACGCACACACACACACACACACACACACACATATATATATATATATATATATATATATATATATATATATATATATATATAATACACATATACATAAATGTTTACATATGAAAACACTACTGTTTATCAGAAACTCTTTATTAATATTTCAAAGCACTGCTTCTGTTAAATTAGTTTTGCAGACTGTGAACATCTTGGGACATTGGATCACGTTTTGTCAGTTATTCCACTTTATTGTGATATTGCACAATTCAGAATACAGGCAAAGGTATGTGTGTTTTTTTTTTATTCCTTTTCTCCCTTTATTCTGAATGTTTGCATCCTCAGAGGTAGTAAATAAAGATCATGGGTGTAGGGAAGAGCTGTTACAAAAGGAGGAGCAGTAGGGCACTGACCACCTACAAATACAATTGTTTTATAACATTAGCACTGTTTTATTCATTTATTACAACTGCAATTTTGATATGTTTAGATGTTTTGCACCATAAATAAGGGAAACTAGAAGTTTCATATGCTTCATAGTAAATCCATATATATGTGTGATGCGTGTGTGTGTATGTTTGTGTGTGGGTGAGTGTGTGTGTGTGTGTGTGTGTGTGTGTGTGTGTGTGTGTGTGTGTGTGTGTGTGTGTGTGTGTGTGTGTGAATGTAAGTGTATACACAATAAATACTTTATATTGTAGATGTAAAATAATTTGTCCAACAACAATTAGATTTGCTACACCAAGTATGAATCAGTATGAATCAATAAGTGAAGGAATAATGTTACACCTGCGGGTGGGGACCTCAAAACACTCGTGTGAACATTATTTGCCCAATAAAACACACCCTGTAAGGCATTATTGCCTGTTTAATATACACTGCTTACTGTTTTTATTTTTTCCCTGTCAGATTCATCAGTTCACATTGCTTTTAAAATAATCCTCATGTAAAAAATACTATGCTATCAGCAAATAGTTGGGTGCCTACTGCTACAGATGCAACAAAATAAAGGGATTCTTGAAGAGGATATCATCCTTTCTGACTGGCACTGGAAGAAAAGGCTTTAATTATAAACTTCTTGTTCTTGATTACATCATTTCAAAAGTAACTGTGCTCCTTGCTTAAAAGTTGGAGTGTTGTATGACCTTGTCCTTGAGGAAGCTGAATTACCTTTTGGATTTCATCCAAGGAACAGAGAAATGTATAACTTAATCATGATAGTAGCTAAATGTCAGTGGAGTTGAACTGCTTTTTCTTGATACAGTTGTTGAGTTATAACTAACTTTAACTTTAAAGCAATTCAGTTTTGCTTTC
>NC_056729.1:1150382782-1150455282 GCF_019279795.1 Protopterus annectens | reverse complement strand
CCTCTGGGTATTGGCTAAGCTTGTAATAGTCTTCTGACTAATAGCCTAGTATTTGTCTATGAACTGAGTAATGCTGAGATATATAGATGGAAAAATAGACAGATAGATTGCATGTTTAAGTTTTTATTTGTTAACCAGACAAGTCAATTTTCAGACAATGACCATAAGTCAGAACTGAATCCCTGTCTCAAGACCAGTATGGTGCCTCATGACTTCATGTCTGGTGTATCTGGGGCTTGATCCCAATTTTTGGTAACAGCCATTAAAGGGTCTAAGTACACAGGTTTCTTCTCACCAATTAATGGGTCTTCTTGACTGTCAGCATTACATTTTCCATGTTCACTGCATTTGACTTGCCTTTGTGGCCTGAAAACATCAACAAAGATCAAGTCATTTTCAAAGTTAACAAAATAAACAGTTAAAATAAAGTTTAAGTGTTGTGGACAAACCAGCTATCTATTTATATTCTACTTCTTGAAGAAACAACCTACATTGTTCATGCCAGTTCACTGCAGAGCAAATGAGCAGTGATGGAATGATTATTGTTTTCATGCCGAATGAACACATTTTATTTCAGGACTTTCATGTCTTCAGATGTGCAGAGTTCCTCATTCCTTCCTTTCTTCTTTTTTTAATTCATTAATAGACCATGAAATCATCATTGCAAGTATGCTTATATATTTATGTCATTGTTCAGTCACCTTGTTATTCCTCTGGCAACCATGGATGTGTCGAAGTCAAATTTAAGAGACTGCTATGGTTTCTTATCCAGAGTATCACCCAACAGATGGATCCACTGGTTCAGTGCCCGACATACATTGTATCACACCCCTGAATTCTCTATAGCTTGCATGGCGTGCAAGATCAGTGCAGGTGCTCAAGCAGGCAATGTGTCTGCCATGCGATCCAGGAACAGCCTGCAGTGGCGTGCATGAATGCTCCTGCACTAATCCTGCACAGACTAAGCCCCTGTATGCAAATCACCCCATTTGCAGGAGAAATCTATGCAAATTAGGTGATTTTGCAATCCAGGAAGCTTGCAACCGGCTGTGCAGGACTAGTGCTCTCCAAAACGGAGCTGTGACAGCTCCAAATAAAGGCTGCCTATCATGTAGTAAGCATGCCAGTAGCCAAGTATAAGGCCAGTGGCATTGCAAACAGTAAAACAAAATACAAAAATCAACTTTTATTTTTTTTAGCTGATCTCGGCTGTTTAAGTGTACGGCAGTGGCGCGCAAATGAGATCGGAGGGAAAATAACAAAATGAACCTAAATTAAACATTCTAACTAAAATCAATATTCTGCCATGCAAGTCAATGGCAGGCAGAAGACAACATGGCCAGTGAGTAGTGGTTGCTAAGGGGGGAGGTCAGTGTGAGATATGTAACTATGCATTAGCAGGCAATCCTGTGCAAATGAGGGGAAGGATAGTGAATCCCAGTTTTCCCCAGCATGTGAGTCTGGTCGCAACATTTTAAGAGTAGGAATAGCTTGGTGCAAGCCTAGGTGTTTGGTGACATCACTGGGGGGTGTCAGGCATGCTGTAAGTGGATTGGAGCCCTGTGGCCTGGGTTTGCTCCTAGCACAGCTAAGCTAGAGGGTGTGTCTAAACCTGCCTAGCACTCTTTACAATGCCTAAGTGGGTGTGTGTGCCTCTCACCAAATTTTAAAGGCAGAAAAAAAAAGTTAAACAAGGAAATAGCAGCAGTGTACACATTTGTGCACTATGTTTGCGTGGCTGCCCCCGTGCTTAAACAGGAAGGCCATGGGAAGGGAAAACAGCAGTAGGAAGGTAATCAAGGAGAACTAGCATAGCTGGCAGGTGAAATGTATCAGAATCAGCCAATTACACAGGCAGCAGATCAGCCTGGCCCAGAACACTACTATAAACAATGCAAACACCTTTCCCTCTGGTATTCCCACACTCTACACCACCGGTGTAAACAAGTGAGGAACTTTTAACACTCACAACAGCAAAATGATAGGGGCTGCAATAGCTATCATACAACAACTTGTTGAAGAGATTGAGGGTGGTGACAATATGAATACTGTTGACCAACCCACAGTGAGGAGACAGAGAAGAGTGTACAGACCCAGGGTAACCTACCAGGGGCTACATGAGCTGTAGATAGTGGAGCACTATAGGGTGGATGGGATGTCCTACAGCAAATTGTTGAGCTGTGCTGGCCATGCCTGAAACACAGAACTAACAGAGGGGAACCCATCCCAGTGGATACCAAGGTATGTGTAGACCTACGAGTAATAGCTACAGGTACCTTCCAAAGGCCAACTGGGGATATGATGGGGATTTCACAGGCATCAGCATCCAGGGTACTCCACCAGTTCCTGGATGCCATGTCAGCACATGTCGGTGAGCACATATATTTCCCCAACACCCGTGAGGTGTTGAATATGCAACTGTTCCATCAAATAGCAGAATACCCTGAGGTAGTGGGTGCTATAGACTGCATGCACATATGCATCAAAGCACCACCCAGTGAGCGGGGTAGGGTCTACATCAACCGCAAGGGATTCTCCTCCATCAAATGCCCGGTCGTGTGCGATGCCCAGGAATAATAATGAATGTGTGTGCTGGCTGCCATGGAAGCTATCACGATTCCCACATCTGGCATCTGATGCAGCTGTACCAGAGATTTGCAATTGGGGACATCCCTGATGGTCACCTAGTGGGGGATGCTGGTTACACACTGGAGCCATGGCTGATGACACTCATCAGAAATGCACACACACCTGAACAAGAACTCCATAATGAGGCACACGCACAGACCATAATTATAGTAGAGCATGTGTTTGGGATGCTCAAGTCACTGTTCCAGTGCATGGACACATCTGGTGGAGACTTGCAGTACTGTGATGAACAACAAAGCTGATGATTAGTGCACGCCCACACCTATACAAGCATGATTCTGCAGCTAGCAGTGGTGTTGGTGGCAACAAAAACATGTACCCAAATTGTCCTTGTATGTGCCATGCTACACAATATGACCCTGCAGAAACAGCTGCATCAGGAACAGCATGGGGCAGGGCCACACAGCCCCCCACTATTGCCAAGGCCTGCACAGGCACAGAGTGACTCAGAGGAGGAGCAACTTCAGCCTGACCCAGTAGGCAGAAGGAGACATGCCCAGTATGCCCTGGCCTAGGTAAAGAGGCAACGCATAGCACATGCACTGACATGGAAGGGATCCAGGGAATAACACCTCTCTTTGGCTCTCACATACATTAAAAGGGATGCCAAACATTACACTACCTGTGCTTAACCATGTGTAGGGAGTGTACTATGTGCATCTGACACAGGCAGCCCTACAGCACCACCCTCAGTACTGGGACACCCACAAGGTAAGTGACTCACACATGCCAGTCAGGGGGGTTTACATACCCAACAACAGTCACAGCCAGCAGGACAGGTGTAGACAAACACAAACAAAGGCTGTGCTAGGGTCTCTGAATGAGGCCTATGGGTAACCCCCCCCAGGCCTACACAGACAGACTACAGCAGGTCAGGCAGTGGGATGTCAGTTCTGAAGGGTAGGAAGTCAGAAACTAATATGTAGGTAAATAAAAGCTAAGAGCTGTAGTACACTGGTATGCCTCTAGTTAGCATGATAGGTAAGACTACAGAATGAAATGGAGCACCCGACATACCAGTACAGTCCTAGCGACTGTGTACAAGTATCAGGTGTCTCCCCATCCTACGTAATAATGTAATAACAGTCAGGTGTCCCTACCAATCCTGTGTAGAAATGTAGAAACAGTCAGGTGTGCCCCCCCCATCCTACGTAGTAATGTAATAACAGTCAGGTGTGCCCTCCCAATCCTGTGTAAAAATGTAGAAATAGTCAGGTGTCCCCCCATCCTACATAGAAATGTAGCGACAGTCAAGTGTGCCCCCCCCAATCCTGTGTAGTAATGTAGAAATAGTCAGGTGTGCCCCCTCATCCTATGCAGAAATGTAGTAACAGTCAATGCAAAATGATCGACAGATACCCTGCAGAGACAGCATGCTACCTGTAGGTGTACAACACAAAGGTCAGCACTGCAGTACAAACTACCTGGACTCGATCCACACATTCAATACAGATGGGCATACTGGGCATGCCCACACACTTAGAGAAATGAAGGCAATGTCAGAAGGCAATGTCACAGTCAACAACATACTGAAAGGTCATACTGGGCATGCTCACACACATGCCTGCAAACACCAGTGGACCAGACACATCTGGTAGCTGCAGATGTTAGTGCAGAAACTCCTCAGTATGCACCACTCATGCTTTGCACACACAGTGGATAGGAATACAGGCATATATGTAAGGACAACACACTATAATAAGCCAAAGGTAGATGCACATAGATGTGTGGAAGAAGGTGACTGTGACAAGGAGCCATCCAGACCTGTCCCACACCTAGCACACAGCCAAAGGGCCACAACCACATGAGGGTCAGATGTCACTCACTGCAGATACTAGCCACCGGTATCTGTCAGCATTACAGACTATGTGGTGCACATGCTAGCTGTGCAACATGACAGTACAAGGAAGTAGTCATCTATCAGCTGTATACATATACCTGTGAAATATGACCCAGTCTGTGCCAGCATGTGGCATGTCAACTACTAGATGAATGGGTTATGGCGCATTCACACACACTGCCCTCCCCATAGCCCTACTATGACAAGCATGCTTAGGTCATCCACTGTGAAATACACCTTTGGGAGAGTTGTAGCCTAGTAATCTCCATGGCACGTCCCATAACTGTGTACTGCTGTAGTGTGATAAACTAGTTAGTTAGGAGTTCCAATCCCAGACATGGCAACTGTGTGCATATGTGTGTTTGTGTGTGTGTCTGTCTGTGTAGAGAGCAATGCTTTTTAGGGTGGTGACACTGCCTACAATTGAAATACTCTACTTTGGTAAGGTTGCTAATGTCATCCACCTAGAAATGCACCTCTGGGAAGATTACAGCCCAGTAATCTCCATAGCATGTGCCATAACTGTGTACTGCTGCAGTGTGATAAATTAATTAGGTAGGAGTTCTTATCATAGACTTGGCAAATGTGTGTGTGTGTGTGTGTGTGTGTGTGTGTGTGTGTGTGTGTGTGTGTGTGTGTGTGTGTGTGTGTGTGTGTGTGTCTGTTTGTGTAGAGAGAAATACTTTTTTGGGTAGTCACACTCCATACAATTCGAATGCCCTACTTTGGCAAGCCTGATTATGTCATTCAATGTGAAATACAGCTTTGGGGAATAAGTTTTCCAGGAATCTCTATGGTGCATCCTATAACAGTTCCATGCTTGAAGTATGATATAGACCTCTGTTAGGGGTTCTATATCCACACATGTCGGTTGTGGATGTTTTGTGTCTCCAGTAATCCCCATGGTGCATCCTATAACAGCTCCATGCTGTAGTGTGATATGGACCTCTGTTAGGGGTTCTATACCCACACATGTAGGTTGTGGATGTTTTGTGTGTGTTACTGTCTGTGTAGGGAGCAGTGCATTTTAGCCTAGCCACACTCACTACAAGTCGAATGCCCTACTTTGGCAATCCTGCTGATGTCATCCAATGTGAAATACACCTTTGGGGAAGGAGTTCTACAGTAATCCCTGTGGTGCATCCTATAACAGCTCCACGCAGTAGTGTGATATAGCCCTCGGTTAGGGGTTCTATACCCACACATGTTTGTTGTGGATGTTTTGTGTGTGTGACACTGTCTGTGTAGGGAGCAATGCATTTTAGCCTATGCACACTCACTACAATTCGAATGCCCTACTTTTGCAATCCTGCTGATGTCATCCAATGTGAAATACACCTTTGGGGAAGGAGCTCTCCATTAATACCCATGGTGCATCCTATAACAGCTCCATGCTGTAGTGTGAAATAGTTCTCTGTTAGGGGTTCTACAGCCACATATGTCGGTTGTGGATGTTTTTATATGTGTCATTGTCTGTGTAGGGAGCAATGCATTTTAGCCTAGCCACACTCACTACAATTAGAGTGCCCTACTTTGGCAATCCTGCTGATGTCATCCAATGTGAAATACACCTTTGGGAAAGGAGTTCTCCAATAATCCATGTGGTACATCCTATAACAGCTCTATACTGTTCTGTGATTTAACCTCTGTTATGGGTTCTATAGCCACACATGTCAGTTGTGGATGTTTTGTGTGTGTGTCATTGTCTGTGTAGGGAGCAATGCATTTTAGCCTAGCCACACTCACTACAATTCAAATGTCCTACTTTGGCAATCCTACTGATGTCATCCAATGTGATATACACCTTTGGGGAAAGAGTACTCCAGTATCTTCAGTATCTTTGTGGAACATACTATAACTGCATAGTGCCATAGGGTAATAAACTAGTTAGGTAGGGGTTCTAATCCCAGACATGACAGAAGTGTGTGTGTGTGTGTGTGTATGTGTGTGTGTGTGTGTGTGTGTGTGTGTGTGTGTGTGTGTGTGTGTGTGTGTGTGTGTGTGTGTGTGTGTGTCTATGTGTAACTGGTATCCTGTGTGGAGGTGGGTGTGAGTGTGTGACACCTGGGCCCAATGTGGAGTGAGTTTTGCAAATTTCTTATATGGTGGCCCTAGTATATATCACAATGTCCACCATACAGGGATAACAGATGTGAAATAGCCAAGAGGCTGGGGTGCAAATCCATGCCAATACATGTGACATCATGGCCAGGGAATAACAGTTAGCAACCCCAGTATTACCCTGAGCACACTCTCAACCCATGTCTCATGCACACACACACACACACATGCCTAGACAACAGTCAATATGTGGGTAGTATCCTGCATATTGGCCATTGATAGTAACTATGGAGTGATTGCAGTGGGCTACAGAGGACATGGCATCCTGTCCATCTGTCCAATAGGCACATACATGCAGACAATGCACCTTCCCATGTTCCCCACTGAACACCTGCAACACTTGTGGTGCCATCACATGTGACCCACAAAGGACATACCATACCTGAAAATATGCCCTGTATGGACAGATGCCACTGACACCAGGGAATGCCGTTAGCATGCTATCAATGTAGGTGCATGGTAAACCTGCTGTTCATTATCAGTTCCTGCCACAGGTGGCCAAGACTGGCACATCTGATGATAATCTGTGTACATAACATGGGCCAGGCACCCCAGGTAAAGTTCCACATGTCACTGTACATGCATGTGGGAGGTGTGCACATCCCAGACACCATCCATGTCATGGACTAAGGAACACATACATGGCAAGCGATGCACAGCATTGGCCACATGCAGTAGTCACCCAGGTGACTGGATGGTGGATACAATACCCACCTGTGTGGGCAAATGCAGAAACTACAGCCTTGAGCCACAATGCAGACTATTGTCATGTGGCCTGATGCCAAGGTATACCCATCATCTAGCCTTGTACAGTCATCTGGCACAGTTGACCACCACACACCCATGCAGAAATGCACCCATGCATGTCAGTACTAGCACCCTGTGTGTTTGTGTGTGTGTTGTATGATGCGTATGATCACATCCATACTCACTACAACCCCCATTGGCATACTGAAGCATGCTGTCTGATGTCAAACACCTCCGCATACCCTTTGCCCATATAACTTCCATATGACCCTTGTGGTACATATGATACCTGCACAGTAATGCGTTGTGGCAATCTCACTAGTGATGAGTTGTAATCCTGGCCCTTCCAAGTGTGTCAATATGTGTGCAACCCTGTGAGAGTGTGGCTGTGTTGACACTGGCATCTGTTCATGTGGACAGGCACGTGTACTTCACCTGTGGTATAGCTACCATATCCCTGTTGCAGATGTCACTCACCATCACATAGATGTTCTGAGAGCTCCACTACAGGTAATCTATGTGGCACACCCAATAACTGCATAGAACTGTGATAGCACTACATAGTTGTCAGGGGTTTGACACCCTGTGCTGGTAGGTGTAGTACACAAACATGCTTGAGTTTTACTCTCCCACCCCTCCCTGACATGTCTTTGCCTCTGTCTGCCTCTCTTACTCCCTCACTGGTGGATGTGGAGACCTACACCTGCTTTGCTTAGGCAGCAGCATGTGTATTTTAAGTGATGCTCATGATCAGCTTATGGCCTCTGCACAAATTGCAGCCCTCCCCTAGCTGATTGCATGTGGAACAGCTGTGGTAACATTCCTATAGCCAATTGCATGGAAACACACTCCAGTATCTAAGAACATCATGTTGGTGTTGGGCCTTTTCATTCACTGTGAGCAGGAACTATATCTGTTGTTTGGCAAACAGCATCTCAGATGGATTTGGGATTTACCTCTGACAACATACACTGTGGAAACTGGCCAACACACAGGAGGAGGATGTGCCTTACCTGACTACAGACTGTACGTGCTGCTATACTGCATTCAGAATAATGTTGGTTGAACAGGGTGTATGCGGATATTGCCATCCTACATGTATTAATACCTGCCATGTCAGTTCTATGTTTATGAGGACTCCCCTTCTGTAGGGTCATCTGCAGACTGGGCAGTGTGTGTGGTGCCTTTGGTTTCATGTGTTGCCCACAGAGCATGTATCTGTGGACTGCAGAATGTAGTGTGAGGATTGCAGTATGTAGATGGTGAAAGCCGTGACAGTTACTGACTTCATATCCCTCATAGGACATATGTTGCATCATACCCTGTTACAACAGTAAATGTATGAGGTTATCACAGCAACATGTCAATACTAGCCCTGTGTATGTGCTTCCAGCCACAACCCTGTCAACCTTTGTACATATGTCATGCATTAAGAGATGCATAAGTGCTGTACACCATAATTAGTGTCATCATATCTGATAACAAGCCAGTGAGATATCAGACTGACGCACATGTTATATGCAGTAGGGGTTATATTTGATGACATAACCTGTACATTTTGTGGTTGTTTGTACAGTACTGAGGTCTGTGTACTTATGGTGAATGTCGACACTGTGTGTACTGTTAATATGTACCGTGGCCTGTGTACAGACTGTGGTAGATGTCATCATTCTAGGTCCTGTTCTATCTGATGTTATATGCTGCTCCACTGTATGTTACTGCATTGGCTTACATGTTTGTAAGGCCATACACACACATGTCCCATACCACAGACAGGCATCAGAACACACTGTGTAGTGGCCCAGTATATGTAGGGTTAGTGTGTGAGTGGCACATATGAGGATGGTGTTGAACAGATAGTCCAGATATTGCAATAGTATGCTAGCTTACCATATGTGGCTGTGGCAGTGTTAACATTGGTTGTGGTTATGCACTTTTACACAGGTGTATCTTACCCTGTGCTGTGACATGCCTGTAGAACCTGCTTTATATGCAGGTACATGTGCATTCCCTCATAGGAGATGTAGGCCAGTGTTGAGCCAGTCTGCCTGTAGCCTGCACAGTGATTTGTTACATGCCTAGCAGCTTAGTGTACTTACCCAGTGAGATGTCATGTCCAGATACTTGCCAGATGTAGCAGATGTCCCTTAACAGTCATGTATGTCAGACAGAGAGGTGGGATGCTGTACAGATGTATGTCAATATCTAGTGGGTAGTATGTGGCCATGGCACCTCTGTACCAGCAGTTATTATGTGTCAGGACAGACAGGCGTGTGTGAATGCATAACCTATGGGGGGCGAATGTATACCAGTCATTATGTGTTATACCCATCTACATGGCTGTTAACATCCATATTGTCAGGCTTGGTCCACATGTTCTGCACTAAGGGGTTCTGTGTATACCTCTCGATTGTACAGAGTGCATCAGAATGTCCACATCTATTGGCCAATATCTCTGCTGTAGTCCACAGGAGCATTACGTGGTTGCAGCGGTACTGTACTATGATGTCCTTAGGATGTCTGTCAGTAGCCAATGGCGCACATGTGAAAAGCAGATGTGACCTCCCACACACACCATGTCTGTGAAGACAATCCCTATTACAGTAGCAATAGTCTACTAATACACCTGCTATACATACCTGACATCTCTTTGCACTACGAAGTTGGGACTATAGGGGCTGAGGTAGGGCTACACCCCATGTTCAGGACATATGGTGAATATATATGTACATATGATTATCCAGATATTTATATAGAGAATTACACATGTACATATCGACATATATAGATGGGTGTGTATATGTACATAAATATGCATATGCACACCCAGATATATACATATACAGAGCATTATATGTCTACACATATACAGATAGTGATACATATGCACATATACATATATTATGCTTCCATTCCTGCCAGCAGTCCACTGCTGTTGTATCCCCCACACATACGGTGGGGCAGGGGCCATATATGTGGGGGCTTCACCTACACAATACATGTGTGCCCGTATGCACTCCAGAGGCCAGTGTATATAAAAGTGGTATATGGCCCTGTATTATTGAGTCTAGGGGGGGATGCACCATACCTATCCTAGACTGTTACAAAATGTGTGGGTATCAGGGGTGAGCTGCCTTAAGGTATCTGGATGTACAGTACCATACATTTCACCTATCTTGACATTACTTACATAAAGTGGGTTACTGCAGGCCTACTGCCTCTTGTCATACAGACTGTTCTGTTTGCCAGCGTGCCTGTGATGGTGTCAGTTATGCCTTGTTTTGTAACAGTGGCTGTTCTGTTTGCCAATGTGCCTGTGATCATGTCAGTTATGCCTTGTTATGTAATAATTACATCCCATTTGGTCAACTGAAGTCTTTACCACCTAGTGACTGTGTACAGAGTGTAGATAGAGGCTGCAGAACTATACACCTGCATCACTTACTGTTGATTGTGTGGTATCCTGTGGCCCAGTCTGTCTTTACTATTGTATGATTTGAAGGGCTTGGCCTGGACAGCAATAGTTGTGGACCTTTCCAGACTACTGTATTAGTATAAGTGTTTCACAGTTGCATTACTCTGCTTATATGGATGTCAGTGTCTGAACAGCTATCTGACATGGCATATAAATCTGGATTAGTACACAAATAAAGGTATTCCATTTCTGCAAACCTGTGTGTGGTGTTTTATCCTATGACCTCTCTGTGGGTATATGTTGCAGGCAAAGAATGTCATTTGTATGGGTGGCTCATCCAGTGTCCAGTTGTTATGGTGTTATCAGTAGGCATAGTGGCTGTTTCATATTGTGTGTGCCTACTACATAACTATCTTACTGTACATATCTCAGCATGTGTATGTGTAGTCACATGTATGTATGTATATATATATATATATATATATATATATATATATATATATATATATATATATATGGGATCCGTACAGATGCTCGACTGCATCTTTCACCGAATCCCAATTTGGTGAGCATACTTGCACAAAAGTGCTATTCACCAAAGCAGCACTTTTGCATAAGTATGCTTGTTGTTTCGGTCGTACTACAGTGCGGGAAGGGAAAACTCCCTTTTCCCCACTGTAGTCAAGTAGATTTTGTTTTTTTTTTTAACATACTTTAACGAAAGAGCATTTTCGATGAAAGCGCTTTTGTTAAAATGTGTTCGGTGGTAATGGATTCAGGCTTTTGAACTTTCGTTCAAAAGTCCTAGATCCATATATATAAAGAGAGAGGTGGCAAAGGCTAAGGATAAGGCATATGAAGAGTTGTATGAAAGGTTGGACACTAAGGAGGGAGAAAAGGACCTGTACCGATTGGCTAGACAGAGGGACTGAGTTAGGAAAGATGTGCAGCAGGTAAAGGTGATAAAGGATAATGAGGGAAACATACTCTCAAGTGAGGAGAGTGTGCTGAGCAGATGGAAAGAGTACTTTGAGGGGTTGATGAATGAAGGGAATGAGAGGGAGAGAAGGTTGGATGATGTGGGGATAATGAATCATGAAGTGCAGTGGATTAGCAAGGAGGAAGTAAGGATAGCTATGAAGAGGATGAAGAATGGAAAGGCTGTTGGTCCAGATGACATACCTGTGGAAGCATGGAGGTGTTTAGGTGAAATGGCAGTGGAGTTTTTAACCAGATTGTTTAATGAAATCTTGGAAAGTGAGAGGATGCCTGAGGAATGGAGAAAAAGTGTTTTGGTACAGATTTATAAGAATAAGGGTGATGTGCAGAGCTATAGTAACTACAGAGGGATTAAACTGATCAGTCACAGCATGAAGTTATGGGAAAGAGTAGTGAAAGCTAGGTTAAGAAGGGACGTGATGATTAGTGTTCAGAAGTATGGTTTCATAATGTGCTTTGCCATGTAAAATGGCATGTGCTGCAGTGGGACTTGAACCAGGAATGCTTGCTGGTAAGGCGAATGCTGTGTCCACTAGACTACTGCCATGCTGCTTCATTTGCATATATCTTCCTTGTTATCCTCTTGAGCCTTTTAAGCTGCTTTAACCGTAGCTAAGTGATGGGCACACCTGTGCATCTACGGTTAGCTGTATTCAGAGTTTTAAAAAAAAAAGTGTTTCTTCAATTTATTTATAAATTCTGTTGCTGTTATACACAAGGGGGACTATTGGTGGGATATGCGGTCACCTGTGAGCGGTTTCGTTCATTGCATACCCCTTTCTGCTGTTCTACATTGTGAGGGCATGATTATTCTGAGAGCTCTGCTCTCAGACACACCCCCTGCACTCTTACATGCTCCATGTAAGCCTAGGAGCTCGGGCAGTGCGCCTCATTAATATGCATGGCAAGCTGCCGTCCTGCTCCTAAACGGTCGCTTCCATGCAGGACTAAGCTAGTTCTGCATGGAAGATTAGTAAATCCTGGGGGACAATTTCCAGCTTTCAAGTTATTGCTTGAGATCATAATGAATATAGTTTAATAATAACTGTCTTGCTTCTTCTGGTGCCTGTGAGTCGGTTACATACTGCTTTCTTGTTTCACAATCAATTCATCTACATACATACAAGCCTGCATATACATATATATATATATATATATATATATATATATATATATATAAATACATATACATATATATATGGATCCCCTTCAGATGGTTGAACTTTTAAAAGCTCGACTTTCATATGGCCGAGACCATATGATCAAACTTTTAAAAGTTTGAATGGTCTGAATAGGGATCTCCATAGAGTGTGGAATGGGAAGATTTCCCTTTACTGCAATGTAGTGTGATCTCAGAGCTGTTATATTTAAATAGCGGATGGTGTGGGGGGGTGCACTGTTTAATTTTTGTTTTTGTTTATTTTTTTTTCACATTTTTGAACATTCAGATGTTCAATCATATGTTCTCAGCCATATGAAAGTCGAACATGTGGTGAAGTAGACCTATATATATATATATATATATATATATATATATATATATATATATATATATATATATATATATATATATATATATATATATATATATATATATATATATATATATATATATATATATATATATATGGGTCCATGTCAGATGGACGAAAGTGCAGGTAAACGAAGACCACATCACAGAGATGACTTTGCCAACAGGACGAATCCCCGACAATGGTAAGTAGTGCAGACTGGGTGTTAGTTCTATTCCCTCACTGTAGTGCGATCTCGGAGTTGGTATATTTAAGTGGGGTGGTGCAGGGGGGCTTGCCCCCTGTTATACATGTTGTAATGTTGTTTTCGGTGGTATTACAGAAACAGGAATGTAGTCCATTCTGTAATACATTGACTTACCATTGTCGGGGATTCGTCCTGTCGGCGAAGTAGTCTTGGTGATGTAGTCTTCATTTACCTGCGCTTTTGTCCATCTGACATGGACCCATATATATATATATATATATATATATATATATATATATATATATATATATATGTATATATATATATATATATATATATATATGTATATAAAATCATTAACTCCCATTAAGCAAATGATTTGCAGTTTTCCCACTGCTTCAGTGTTTTATGCTGCAATGTCAGACTGTATAAAGTACCGCAATATAACCTAAGCTGGAATTTATAACAAGGCAGACAAACCTCTTTTACACTAATAATTCTCTGCTCAATATATCATGGAATATGATCACCAGATAGCTAATATACATTACTTCATGATTGCATTAACATTTAAGTTTTACTTTACATAGCTGAAATTGGTCAGAGTAGCTCCTGTAGTCTGACTGTATAAGGAACAAAGCATGTGTTATTTATTCATGTATTATTCATAATCCTTAAGTGTTTTTATGTTCCACAGTTTCTGCAGGACAATTTCACTGATGTAACAGTGTGTACCTATTCCCAAAAATTATGGCAGGGAAGCAGATAAGCTGCAACTGTTTAAACACTTCCCCAGATAACACACAGCTAATTAAAATCTAACATAACATTTACGCATTAATTTTTCAATGTCCACTTTATATGTCTGGTGTCAGGGCAGCTAAAATCTATTCCAGCTCACAAAGTGAATGTAAAGCTGAGAACTATATATTTAAGTGAGAAAATACCATTTATTTTACATATTGCACATTTATTTCTGTATTTGCTTGATACTTGACTTTTGAACTATATGTGAAACTTGTGTTCTTGCCACTGGATCAGTGTCATGGCTGAAAAGGATCTTTGAACCAGTACATCTACCCAGTAAACAAATGCAAATAAAATAAAATAAAACTATTACTTGAAAGGACACCAGTCCATCACGGGATGGCATGCCTCTCAAGTGTACAGATTTTCACAGAATGTCTAGATATTTGCCTCATATTTTTGTTCCATTCCTCATAAAATGTGTGGTTTTCTGGCAAATCACTGAGGACTGAAGTCCCTAAATAATGACACATACTTAAGTTTCAGAGAAAATGCATAGTAATAGAAATCCTGTTATTCTAGCAACTTTCTAAGATTATAAGAGCAATATTTAAAATCTGTCCCTATTTTTGGGCCCTTGTCCCCCAATTAATTTAGTTTTTGCTCAGATTTATTGCTATAAGAGGTTGAGCAGTATGCAGGGCAGGCATACACTACAAACATACATAAAGGCAAAGTACAATCTTGTTGATTCACTTGTCAACATGTTGTTGGGATGAAGAAGGACACCAGAGAACCCTGCAAAACTCCACACAGACACAGACAGTACATTAAGACAGTATATACAAAAGCATGGAAGTTGAGAGACAAATCAGAATACCAAGTACTATGTGGCATCCAATCGATTGTACCACAATGTAAAATGCCTATAAGACGATATAATGACTTAAAAAGAAAAAACAGCATTGTTTATTGGTAGGAGATATTTAGAAGGCAAAACCTGATTATATTTATGTATTTATTTATTTATTTGTCAGCTAACCAGGCAGGTGGGCTACGCAAGGCATTCTTCTCTTCTTCCCTAGACAAAAATACAAAACACAACAAATCTTACAGACCAGTAAGACAGCTAAGCAGATAATATTTTACATAATAAAACAGAGTAGCATAAGAAGGTAGCAAAAAAAAAAAGGTAAAAAATATAATTATAAAAATAAGACCAAGCCACATGGAGTACTTCAATTAACTGTATTATGTTTCTCACATGTATCTAACATACCAGTAAAGCCAAACTACAATAAAGTAACACTTTTTTTTTCATTTGTGTTTTAACAGTATTAGAAAGGAAGTAAAAGTTTTAAAATCAGTGCCATGGTGAAAACAACCTCACTATCACGCCTTCTGCAGTCCATATCTGAAAATAATATCAAAAGCAGTGGAATTACTGCAAGTGTAGGACCAAAATTTCACACATCAGGCATGAGGGGTATACACTGGTATCAGAAGAAGCATTGATCATGGACAACCTCTCTACTTACATGGGCCTTTTCACTTCTGTAACCATAGATACAGGTCAATCTAAAATCATTGTCTGCCAGCTAGCATATATAAGGTTATAAGCTGTTAATAACTTGTTTCCTGTGATTAAGGTTTAATTCACAAAGACTTCATTTGCCAACTTTGTGACCCTGAGAAAGTCACTTAACCAAGCAGTATGCCTCAGAAGTTCATAGGTTCATAGGCAAGTACTAGGCTATCTGCCCAAGGGTATTTATAAGCCTCGCCAGAACTAGGCTTCTCAATGTTTGCCTGAACTGCATGCCTAGTAACTACCAAAAAAAAAAAAAAACAGAAAATGAAACTGGAAGCTGCAGTATCATTAAACAAAGGCTAAATAAATAAAACGGAAAAATTTAATAAGTTAAACAAAAAATTTAAAAGAGAAAGGATAAACAAAAGCTACTAAGGATGATTTGAAATGAAACAATATTGTTCTATTCAGCCTGACTGAGGAATGTAGATGGAAAATCTCACTCTGTTCTTCCAGAAAATGCTTTCTGAAGTCTTTGATCTACTGAAAAAGCAATCACCTACATCTCAAATGGATGTACAGACCTCTGAGGTCAAACCCTTTGTTTAATGAAACCTGCATCTTTTATTTACTGATCTTTCTAGAAAATAAGCATTCTGTAAGCCACCTTGCAATTGCAAGCCAAAGAGTATGCATGTCGAAACTGTTCATCTTTGTGCAGTTGCCTGCTTCTCTTTGAGTTAGGAATGCTGCATATAAAATGATCTGGTCTAAACTGAATGCAATAGCATTTACATGTATAGTACAATGTTCTGAGAATATAAGAGTGCTAACGGAAGTTATTCCAATCTCATATGAAGATGTCAACCCGGCAAAGCGTCTATTTCCTGAGTCTACTGACAAATCTGCTCAAAAATTAATAATACATATTCAAACAAGGCTTACTTTCACTTATTCAGTTGCTTCAGCTTGCACCTCACATGCTCAAGTATTCTTACTTAACATGACATTTACTCATGGTTTCACTGCGTTTTTGTGGAGCAAGGTTATTTTATTTGTTTATTAGCGAGTTTTGAGTGGTGTGGTGATAGCACAGTTAGACAGACACTACACTGATTTATGGGTAAATACTAGGCTATCAGTCTGCAAAATGTTATATGTTTAGTCAATAACAAGTAGTCAGAATCAAACCCTGTACTTTGTATTTGTGAGGTAAAGACCTTAAGTATTATGCCAAACTCTCCCCTCTTTGGTCAGTGAAATATTGATGCCTCTTTCTGTCAGGGGAAGGGATTTCAGGATAAGAACAACAAAACTTGTAGGTTCCTGACCCAGAGACTCCCCAGACTCTGGAATAGATTGCCCATACATGTCAAGCAGAGTGCCTCTTTGGACCTCTTCAAGAGGAACCTTGACAATTGGATGGGAGAAAGGAAATTCACCCCAGGGATCACGTCAGTCGCCCTGCTAGACAGTGGTCCAGGAAAGTAAATAATGTGGGAAGAAATAGCCAGGGAATTGTTATGGCTAGGCTTGTATAGGCCCTAGGGCTGATAGCCTAGTACCAACCTATGAATCTATGAACCTATGTTGGCAGCTTGGACCCACATGCAGGACACAGGGGGGTTATTTTTCATGACATACTTGCTTGTAAGTGACCAGGTCAGGCACATGCATTCTGAGAAGGTATGTACTTTGAGCTACAATTTATGAAAATGAGACCAGGCTATTGTGACCTGAGCTTTTAAATAAAAAGCTCAGACAGAAGATGCTAAAAACAATTATTCAGTGAAGAGATATTAACTAAATGAAGCAGGCAATCAGAATGGCTGACACAACATTTCATCATCCCAGCTTGGATGTTGTTTTTCCCAATATCTGCCACAGAGAATTCCACAACATGTGCCATCATTCCAAATGAAAAAAGTGAGACATTTTTTATAGAAATGTGATTTCGCAGGGCCAATCAAAACTGCAACTAGTTTAAATGCCTACACTTCACTTTTTTTGCCAAAATAAAAGTTATTTTTTGTATAATTTACATTTATGATTTTTCATATAGCATCCAAGTGTTCAAGATATAAACTATTTACAACTATTTTTTTGTCCTAAAATCTCAGAACATTTGTCATTTCGTATGCTTTTTCACAGGGCACAACTGTCAAGATAGGTACTGTTCTGCATAAAGAGGGACAGATGTAACACTAAACACAACCAAAAGCTTTACTTCCATGTTAACTAAAAGAAGCGAATCCGATCAAAGACTGGGAGTTGACATAAAGGTTATGGTGACTACCTCACAGGCGCAAAGTACAGCACTGGATTCTCACCTTTAAAAGGGAAACTGTCTGCTTTTAAAATGGTCCCTAAAGGCAGCTAGCTTACTACCTACATATGAAAACTTTCACCTAATATGCCTGCATTTATCAACCCAAAAGGAAACTTACAAACCTTCAAGTATTTGAATTACATGTTTACCCATCATTCAATCAATAAGCAACATATAATTATTCATGCCCAGAAATTGCAGAACTGGAAAAAACACAGTAAAATTGTTTTATTTTTATATTAGAAGTAATACCTTACAGACATGGGGGTTATTTTATTTTATTTATATTTGTAAACCAGGGTAGTACATTAATCAGGAATAGCCCTATAATAAGCACTGATATGTGGCAATTAAGGAAGCAAGTTAGAACAAACAGTTATGGCTAATGTTTACTGCTTCCTGACCTTACTGTTTGACCACCAGATTTTGTACTCAGGATCCAATCTGGTTAGTAGTGAGCAAATCTCACCATTAAGCTCACCCCTGAAAAGAATTACAATATCTAAATGCTAGAAAAGGGAAGTGATGCCAGTTGGCTTTCTGAAGAATTAATTGATACAAGATTGCAGTGGTATATGGCTTTTTGTTTTACAACAATACCAGCTGTTATTTAAAATAATGCTGACAGAAGAATGGCTGCTATATTTCAGTCCATCATTTAACTGCCAACTTCATCTAGGGAGACACATCAAGACATATAGGACTGTAGCGGTCATTTTTTTGAGGAAATCAGTTTCTTTTAGCATCACTGTGCTTTAATCCCAAAACAGCACTGACCATATAGTTAAAATAGTAACTTTAAACTTATAATAATAAGGTGGGGGTACACTGCTTCTTGTGTGGGCACAGGAGATACATGTGTGGTGTAATAAGTGTGTGTGTCTATGGTGGGGGAAGATAGGGTATATGTATGCATGTGCTGTCCGACAAAGCGCTGTGCTAAGATACAGTATTAGAATCAATGCAGTGAACTTGTGAAGGTGAGCTTCTAAGAAACATTTTGCAATAAAAGTCATACTGCATCTGTAATATTCTAGAAAGGAAGAATGATTTATCTGTAGTTTATATGGCATATCAGTTAGCAGCCACTCATAGATTGTAGAATGTCATTTTGCATTAAACCACTGCTATAAAGTATGTAAACAGTGTTCCTGGTTACATACTGCAAGCACTCAGATCTTATTTTGTGGTGTATGCATATAGCAGTTAATGGAGAACACAGGTGTGCCCTTTATCTGGTAGTATACTTAATGGGGAGAGGATAACAGGTGATCAAGCATTAATACATAAAAAGGTATGGGTCATGTTTTGAAAGTAACATACCCAGGTGAATTCTAAGGCATGAGGCACTTTTACAAAATGTCTTTTGCACTTCCATGGGATCTTTTCAGGACATGACCTACACCTCATAGTATAATAATCTGCATATGGACAGACAAGAAAGCAAATAAATACATACAAATAAAGGTGTAAGCACTGAGCAAAACTGAACAAAATAAGAACATATAGTAATAAAACACATTCACATATGTACACAATTTATGTTTAAATGCATGGTACAAGATGGGGTATTAGAAGCACTCTGTGGCTAAGGCATTGCAAAAAAAATATCATATGATTAAGTTAGTTATCCAGTTAGTTATCCAGCTAAAAAGTCCTCAGTAAAAATGTGTTCCATGTAAATTCAGGCTCATTTTGTTACTACTGCATTTGCATCTTTGTGTGTGTGTGTGTGTGTGTGTGTGTGTGTGTGTGTGTGTGTGTGTGTGTGTGTGTGTGTGTGTGTTTGTGTGTGTGTGTGTTTCCCAGCAGCACTATATGTAAACACGAAAATAACTAAAATTTGATTCGTTGCATTTGTTTACGAGGTAAATCTGAGCCTATGGGCTTTTCAGGGGAGATATAAGATAGTGCTAGCACTGCCTAAGGGGAAATTATTTAGGAATACTGTTGAAACTCACCCAGTCATCTTTTGATAAATGCCATGGGAACATTTAAATTGTCCTGATCTGTCACCAAGCACCAAGTCAGGAAGATGGGACCTTTGTTTAACATCTTACTGCAAATTCATGCCAGGAGTTTCACCTGTGTCCCTCTTGGACAAGGGCAGTAGTTGTTGATTTCATAACATTTAATACCTTGATATTCTTGGGAAACAGGGGTTGTACTTCGCTAGGTTTAAGGGACCTAGGGCCATTAGCCTAATAACCTCCTATGATCCTTATTTGGAGGACAGCACAACTGTGCTTGGCTTCCCTCTTATGCTGCACTGTGCTATCAGTAGTTGATGATGAGTCTAAATAAATAGTGATGGGATAGAACTCATAGCCTTCTAATGATTCAGACAGAAAAAGAGGTATGGCACTTGTTAACCTGTTTGGTAACACGAAACATAAAGAAGGAGTTTAACTATTGGTGCACTGTTTCACTGCTACTTTGAATTGACATTGTGAGTATTTAAAAGGCAAGTGATAAAACACTAGGTGGGGGCACAAATCAGACACATCTGATATATTGTCATGGATATAATAAGGCATGAGACCACTGGCACTGACCACACACCACATGTATATGTGGTGCATGGTCAGTGCCAGTGGTGCATGCACCACATACACATGTGGTTCATGGTCAGTGTACTACATGCACCACATGTGTATGTTCACGGGTATAATAAGGCATGAGACCACTGGCACTGACCATGCACCACATGTGTATGTTCATGGATATAATAAGGCATGAGACAACTGGCACTGAGCATGCACCACATGTGTATATTCACAGGTATAATAAGAAATGAGACCACTGGCATTGGCCATGCACCACATGTGTCTGATGCACATACACTGCCTTGTATCATATTATTCTTCAGTTTAAAAGTCAAAATTAATTCTATGTGTAAGCATTTTGCAATAATGTTCTTGTAAGATGTAGTAAAATATTCCTTCCACCTGACTAAAGGTTACATCATTGAATAAGACTGAGAGAATTAAAGAGAAAGAGAAGTACATGGGAGTGACATATTTCCATCATATACCATTAATACATCAATATAGGATTCCAATATACCTGCTTTTAAAGACTTCTGATACATGTTTTCAGTATTTGACATTTACGTTTGTGTAAGTAACTGTCTACCAGCTTTCTTTATGCATTTATGGAATAGCACATACTGTTAAATCCTTCCTGCCTTTTTTTCTTGTATTTCCTTCTTTGCCAAAGTATTGATTCCATAATAGCTGGAGCATGTAATATCTACATAGTGTACTCCTGTATTTCTTACTGCCTTTCAAAAATGGAATAATCTTTGCTCACATTAGAACCCTCAGAAAAAGATATGTACGTATCTTTATTTTTGGGATATATTACAGTAAAACAGGTTTTCTACCTGACTGAGGATAATCTCACACAAAGTAGGAGGGGCTCATAATACAAGAAGAGGGATAAAGTCCTGCCTCTGCTCCTGAACCCTTGTTTGATTAGTGGCACTGGTGCTGGGGGGGGGGGGGGTTGGGGAGATAATGACAATGATTGCCTGATGCTGTCTCTCCCATCCTGTTGGAAGAGTGCTGGCTTGGCTCACTGCATTGGTGACACCTGTATCACCCACAGCAAGGAGTCTAGTCAGAACATGCTGCAAGTGGTGCACCATTTGGCCAGGAGACTTGGCATGTTTGTCAGCATGGATGTCCCACAATGGTAGCAGCAATGGTGCAGTGTGCAATCCCTGGAGGGCAATGAATATGGGCAAATGCAAACAAATATATATATATATATATATATATATATATATATATATATATATATATATTTATCTTATTTGTCCTTTGGTTACTGCCAAAAATTCTGACAGGGCCATAGCTCATTTTCAGTGGAAGCTATCTCGCCACATTTCTCTCTTTTTTCTTTTCTTTATTTTCTGAGATAAAAGCATAGACTGTAATTCACACAACAATACAATGCTAAAACTTTGAAATACTTAAGAGTTCTACACAGATTATGGTAAAAATTAGTACATAATAAAATAGTTACTAGAGCTACAAAATATAACAGAAGGCAGTACAGTATATAGAATGGTACAATCACATGCTGGTGAGGCAAAAGAATGGAAGACGATTTGGAGAACAGTTTTATTAATTTTCAGGAGAACAGTTTGTAGTGTTGGATAAAGAGAAAAAATATTAATTTTCAAGAGGTACAAAATACAACAGTAGGCAGCACAGTTATAAACAATAATACAATCATATACTGGTGAGAAATTTGTTATGGAAAACATAATTTGGTAAATCATGATGAGTATAAAGGAGCATATTAAAGATAATCTGAGGAAGAAGATATAAGTGTTAAAATGAAAGTAGGGTGTGTTAGGTACTATAGGGACGTGTTCTCTTTATGTGGGTGAGAATGATTTGGCTGGTTATACTGACTATAAAATAGGTAATTATCCTGCTGTTGTACAGACATGTTCCAGATACAGTTAGGTATGGTTTAAGACTGCATTTAAATGAAGATAGATTAGAGGACTGCTTTTTGGTAGGGGGATATAGTTCTAAGACTTGGCTACACAGCTCGAGTAGATTACTTGTTCATTTGGGTGTTTTATAGATTTTAAGGGGTAATTTGTG
Organism: Protopterus annectens; assembly: GCF_019279795.1. Taxonomy (NCBI): domain Eukaryota; kingdom Metazoa; phylum Chordata; order Ceratodontiformes; family Protopteridae; genus Protopterus; species Protopterus annectens. The sequence continues at coordinate 1,150,432,563 of NC_056729.1, read as the reverse complement.
TTTTGGGCAAAGAGATCTGATAGATGAATATGTTTGGAGGGTGTTATTCAGTGCCTGGCAATTCAGGGTTTATGGGTTATAGCATGAATGTGTGCTTGAAAGGGAAGCCAGATGGTCATTCTGGGTGTGTTAGCCACAAACTTTCTATTAAAACAAAAAAGAAGAACTGTATGCATGTGGAGAACAGACAGATTACACATTAAAATGTCCACAAAACATTCAAATATACATATTTTCACATGGAGCCAACATTTCATTTTCATTATGCAGAATACCAAAAACAGTTGGCAAAGTAAGTCTGTCTCTTCAAACTACTTCACAAGTCTTGTCTTTGTGTAATATTTAATTCTGTCTTCTGATCTGTTTTGTCCTGTCTTTCACTTTAATTTAAAGGCCTTGTAATGTTGGCCAGTAGACTGCATTAGGTAAACATTCTCTGCAGCTACACTGCCAAAATGCACTGCACTGGAAAACAAGGCCATTCTACCTCCTTGGGATTCAGCTAACTAACAGGCTAAGAGGAAATAATTCATAGGATCGTAGGATCGAAGGAAGTTACTAGGCTATTGGCCCTGAGGCCTTTAAAAACCTAGCCAAGAATTTAGCCCATGTTCCAACAAGTCAGCACCCTATGCCACTGCCCAGCAGGTATATAGGTAGAATCCCAAGGGTGTATTTTCTGTTTCCCATCCAGTTATCCAGGTTGTGCTTAAACAGGTTTAATGAGGTACTTTGCTTTACATGGAGAAGGAATCTATTCCACAAAAGGGTGAGTCTCTGGGACACAAATCTGTCCCACCAAAAGTCCTATTGATGTCTCAGACCACGTTGAGGTCTCATATGTGGGTTACTCAAGTGGAGCTTGACTTATGGATATGCAGCAGTCCCATCAGGTCGGTGTCTGAGATTGCTTTGTATGCCAGACAGAGGTCACCTCTGAGGACTCTGTAGGAGACTGAGTAGAGTTACAGGGCTTTTAGCCTATCTATGTAGGGTAGATGTTTGAGGCCCTGGATTCTCCAGGCGAGGAATCTCTGTGGTCTCTCCAGCTGCTGCATGTGCTTTGTTTGGTACATGCCAAAAGGGGCATTGTATTCAATAATTGGTCTTATAAGGGAAGAATACAGGGATGTTATGATCACCTTGTCCCTGGATGAGATACCCTTACTAATGAGGTGGGCCATGTAGAAAGCTTTCCATACAACAGAGGCAATATGGTAGTCAAAAGTCAGTTTGCTATCAACCTGAGTTTCCTGAGTCCCTCACAACTGATTGCTTGCTTAGTGCCTTGTTATCAATGTGATAATTTGTGGGGATGTCATTCTCCCCAAAAGGGATGATGATGATGCATTTTTGGCATTCAGTTTGAGGCCATGTTTCTAGCACCAGTCATTTGGGTGAGACCCTCTTGGAAGGTGTCCACATCACTAGGGGAATTGATGACAGCACCTAGCTTGCAGTCATCTACAAAGCTGGTCAGCCATAGCCCACTAGATGGATAGTATATCTCGCTTTCACATTCCTTCTTTTTCTTTCTTCTCCTTATTCTTTTTTTCTGACAAGAAGCATAGACTGTAATTCATGGATAATTTGACTTCCAACACAGCCTTCAGTGGCACAGAGTTTTAAGTTCTTGCAGTATTTTGCAGATATACTGTAAGAAAAGCCACAATCACAACCATCCCACATAAATGTCTGTGGAACAGCACAGATCTGCCTGAGTCATATGATAAATTTGCAGGGATGTTTTTCTGCTGCCAGAAAAATACATTGGTAATCAAAACTGGTGGAAAACTATAGTCATACTAACTACTGTATTATGCATATAAAGTCAGATAATCAAAGAGGCAATAATTAATCATTTACTTTTCAGTATTTAGTTGAAGTTAAAATTTAGGGCCTAGATGAAGGGTTTTATTGAGGATAAACACAGAGCTATGTTTCTGATGTATGGCCTGTTATAGTCAGGAATATAAGTACCAATAAGAGAGGACAAATACACAAAAGTAATATGGCTTAAGAAAGGAGTGACTGTATTTTTACACAGATTAAAGGCATGATCACATGATGTATTTATCTGATTATATTTCTATATTTCAGAAGTTAATTTTATAAGAAGCATTGGAACACATCCATCCCGAATACATCAGTACAATTGGCCAAACCTCCAAACATTATGCTGTTATTCCTGCATGAATTCACATTAACAAAGAATGGCCAACAAACACTCTTCCCAAAGTGAAATTGTACCACTGACTAGCATTTTAATCTTATTACTAAATGTTGGACCCAACACCCTGAGACAATTTGATAACTGTCACAATAGTTGTCACTGCCATAGTTTTAGCTTTCTTTAATTCTATGGCTTGACAGCTTCTGGACAAGTTTTAAAATATCTGTCAAATGCTACTGCTTGATAACTCATTTAGCAGCTATCAAAAGAGCTGGCAAACAGCAGCAGTTAAAAGAAAAGATGACAGTTAGCTGGTATTTTAAGTAATGTCCTTCTGGACAGTCTGTTTAGCATTGATACCCTGGGAAAGAATCTTAAGAAAATCTAAAAAGAGATACAGAAGCTAACAGAAACAGCAAAGGTGTATGATAACTCTAGTGAAAATTAACTGCATAGTATAGTGTGGTGACTTTATACATTTATTATACAGATTTATTTAATTTATTTATTTATATGACATTTGTTTACCTGGCTGATCCGACTGGGTCAGAAAAAAAAAACATTTTCTGTGGAGGCCCAGGAAGAAAATCTCCAAATACATACAGAGATATACAAAACAACTTAAAACAAATAACATAAAATTATTTGCATGGTTTCCCAGAAACCAGGTACATTTATATGAAGCATATTGTAGATAATCGTTTATATTCCACGATATACAAATAATAAATACATAGTGATTAAGTACAAATGAAGAGATAGAGAGGGAAGATTCAGTGTGGACTGATCTAGAGAAATGATCAGCCTGCATCAGAGCATGGGCACAGCCAGGAGTTGATCATGTGCTGTTTCAGTGCAGTTTTAAAGGCTAGTAGGTTAGAAGTAGTTCTCACAGTAAATGGAAGAGTTCCATTATTTTGCAATGTAGTGGGAATAGAGGCTTTGTCTAGTTGTTTTAGAAGGTTTGGATATAGAGAGAAGGTATTTATCTGTCGACCTAAGAGTTTTGATTTGGAGTGTAAGGTTTGATAATGTTATTTAGTGCTGGGCAGGCTAGGGGTCGATAGACCGTATTGTGAAGTGTTACCATTTGGGTATATAATAAGTACTTGGGGAATTCTAGCCAGTTTACTTTCTTTTTCTCTTGATAAGCAATAATGGGATCTAGTCTTTGAGATGGTGGCAAACGTGGTCACTCTATTATAGCATTGTTCTATTCTGCATTTACAGGAGCTCTGTAAATTGGTAAGTATTGGTGTGCCATAAAACAGAGATGATAGAAGGAAAGTTTTGGCAAGGGTGATTTTGGAAGAAGGGGTTAGGGTGTGTTTATTTCCGTACAGTGTGACAAGTGTCTAGTGGGTTTTCTTTATATTTTGTTGAATATGGAGATCAAACTGCAGGTAATCATCTATGACTACACCTAGGAGCTTGGTATAGTTGACAGTTTTAATGGTGATGTTATCCACAGAAAGAATTTTGAAGTAGTTTTGATCAGTAGTACAGTTATTTAGCTAAAGAAGCAGCTTACTTTTTTAGGTTGAGGGATAGCTGACAGTTGTAAGCCAGGACTCAACAGCAGAAAAGGTTTGTTGAGCATCAGAGAGAAGCTGGGGTATTATGGGAGAGGAACAGATTATTGTGGAATCATCAGCATATTGGATGAGTATTCCTCTAGTAAATGTAGTATGGAGGTCATTAGTAAAGATATTAAAAAGAAGGGGTCCTAGGATGGACCCTTGAAGTAGTCCAGTGGGATTTGTTAGAAAGGGGGAGATAACATTTGACCATTTCACAGCTTGTTTTCAAGTAAGTAAATAACTGTGAAACCAGTTCAGTGTGGAAGGGGTAAGTCCTAGGTTAGAGAGCTTGTTCAAGAGTAATGAGTGTGACACAGTGAATGCTTTAGAGAGGTCAAGAAGTACAGCAGATGCATAGTCACCTTTGTCGCTAGTTCTAGTTACATATTCGGTGAATGCTAAGATGGCTGTAGTTGTGCTGTGGCTAGGAAGGAAACCATGCTGCGTGTTTGTGAGAAGGTTGTTATGCAGTAGATACTTCATGAGTTGAAGATGAACAAATTTTTTCATTATTTTAGAAATGGGAGAAAGTATGGTTATGGGTCGAAAGTCTGTAAGTTCAGTGGAATTACCTTCTTTGTGAATAGGGATGATAAGGAACTTTTTCCGGTTGTTAGGTATTTGGATTCAGATATGGATCAATTTATCAGGATGCTAACTAGGTATGCTATTGAATCAGCAGTTAATTTTAGGTATATGTGAGAGAGGTTGTCAGCAGAGATAGCTGTGCAGTAATCTGTTTATGAGGCTTGTAGGTACTGGCAGAAGAGAGAAAGTGGGATGGTTCTCAGAAAGGGATTCTGTGCAAGCAGGGTATGGAGGGTCTTGACTAGTTAAATGGGGAGTATTAGAGGTAGATAAAGAGGAAGAGAGGCAGGTTTTGGTGGTATTAGGGATAAGATCAGTTATAGATTTTATTAAATGAATGTTAAAATCTTCTGCAATTTGAAAAGGAGGACAAATCCAGAAAAAAATCAGAGACAATCAAGGACACTTTTAAAATATCAGTTCTATTAACTTGAGATATCAACAGAAAAAGAGAATGTGAATTAATATACATATTAGTTCTACTAACCTGCGACATTCACAGAATAAGAGAATGTGAATTGATATATATTTCCTGAAGGAACAGAAGTCTGTAACTCTTAATTATTGTCATTATTTATTAAGTAAAATTCAGCACCTTACTCCAAAAGGTACTAGTGTTAGGGGGGATTAAGAGGGACAGAGATAACATCTGAGTTAAAATCAGGGACAGTTGAGTAGTATGGGGAGGAGCATTGAGTGAAATAATTTTTTAGTTCCAGGGTGGAGTAGTGTTGAGATAGTGGACCAGAATTTTTTTGGGTTGGATTTGTATTTTTGTTGTAAGTGACTGTAATATAGCTGTTTTTCTTTGGTTAATATGTTTTTTGCTTGGTTGCATAGCTGCTTGAAATTAATTAGATCTTGTTCTTTATTGCTTTGCTTCCACCGAGCCCAGGCTGCATCCCTTTTTTCATTAGGTTTTTACATTCCTTAGTTAGCCAGGGCAAAGGATTGTTTTTGATTCTTTTCATACGAAGTAGAGCTAATGTCGCTAGTATTTTTAGGAAGCAGTTATTAAAGTAGTGTATGGCTTCATCTAATGGCAATACCTTTAGTGGTGATCCGTTTATTTTGGTAAGTAGGTCATTAAAACTGTCTTTAGAGAAGTTAGTGAGATTACGGACAGGTTTTAGTGGGTGTGTTTTTGAAAGATGTGTGTTTACTCGAATGGCAAAAACAGGTAGGTGGTCACTAAGGGAGTTTGGATATGTACCAGCCTTAGTGAAGTTAGCAGGGTGAGATACTAGAATCCAGTCTAAGGTAAATTGTTGAGTATAGTGTTTGTTATACCTAGTAGGGCAGGAGATTAGTTGAGAAAAAACATATATGTTGATATTGTTAGTGGATAGTTCAGATGTGATAGTTTGCCAATCTATGTTCATGTTTCCTAAAATGATAGTTTCATATTGTAATGTCTGTGTGGGCCATAAGCGTATGTCTTTTAGAATGGCAGTACTATGACTTTGAGGGATGTATAGTACAATAATGCAGATTCTCTTTACATAACTAAGGTTTAGGAAGTATATAAGTTATTCAGCTGAGGAGAATGTAGGGGTAACATTATGGTATGGTGTGCTATTGCAGTTATTAGGATAAAGTAATGCTATGCCTCCACCTTTCTTATGGGTTCTATCAGACCTGAGTAGACTGTAGTTGGGTGGTAAGAGCTCTGAGTCAGGTATGTTAGGCTTTAGCCAAGTTTCAGTAGCAACTAGTATGTCAGGCTTGTGCTGATGTAACAAGGCATGAACGGGGGAATATTTTGTTGCCTAGGCTTCTGATGTTAAGAGTCATAAAGTTTAATTTCTTATGGGGTGCTCTGTAGGGAAGATTATTGCAAGGGCCAGGGTTAGGGTAGATGTCGCCGTATTGTGATAGTAGAGAGATGAGATAGTAGTATATATTGTTTAGTTTTTTGGAGTCAGTGGATGTAAGTGGTATGAGATGGGGTGTGGTATATGTTGAATCTAGCCATTTAGGGACTAAGAAATAGGGTAGGTTGTATAGAAACAGTTGAGGGGAGACATTCTGGAAGTTGTGATGGAATATTTGGTAGTTGCAAGAATCAGTGTCAGTGGGAGTTACTATTTTAGGGTTAAGATTTGGGAATGTTGTTGAGTATGTAAGTATTATTAATAAGGACATCATTTTGCCTATGAATATTATTGTGAGGTATTTGTACATGCTTGGAATTTAGTTTGGAGTGAGCTACTAACTGTGTGGAATATATGAGGTGGAGTAGGTTGGAGATCATAGTGTGTCAGTGTGGAGAGAGATGGTGAGATTGCAGTGTTACTGACAGGTTGATAGTAAGATTGTAGGGAGGTTGTAATTGTAGCAGGGAGGATAGAGTGGAGAGTTTGTACGTATAAATATGGGGGTGCTGGAGGTGGGTGAAATTTGGGGGCAGAGTAGGGGAGCATAGTGATCCCGAACACAGCAAAGGCAAAATGGAGCAGGCTGAGCAATATATCACAGAGATCACAGCAGACAGTTAAAACAAGAGCACATAAAACAAACTACTAGCAGGTAAAGACAAAGAAAAAGTGTGAACAGTGAGTAAAAGAAAAGTGTATGTGAAAGGGAGGGGTATTGAGGAAAAACATGGTTAACAAAACTGAATTAATATTGCAGTGTCTGGTAATACTTACATCTTGAACAGCAGATGACCTTTCCATAAATGGATCTCCAAAACAAGTTTGATTTTATGTAACACTTAAAATACAGGATAATTTAATGTGGTTAAAAGCCATTACAATTTTAATAGAGCAAAGTAACCAATCCTGCTATGAATCAATATTAACAAGCACCAGACTAGTTAAAAAGTTGCTATTTATAAACCTGCAGAAGCTACAGAAAGTGCTTAATTTGTCTTTCCGCAAAAAAGACAAAATGCAACCACTTGGAAAAAAAGCTACAAGTTGTCATTGTTTTCCTTTTTATATGCTGTCTGCTTATACAAGAAGAGAATGTTATCCTTCTTTGGCCAGGAGGCAGATAGTATATGATATTAGCAGTTTGGTGCTGCAGAGTGCATATCTATAATTCCAACCAAAGTGTTTTGGGTTTCATTTCAACTATTAAGCTCATGCATTCATATATATATATATATATATATATATATATATATATATATATATATATATATATGTATATATATATATATTCTTTTTTACAAAATCTACTACTTTTCTGTAGTTGCCAAATTTCAACAAAGAAGAATCTGTATTATTTAGTTTTTAGACCTGGCATGTTATAGTGCTTTTCCTTTTAGGTATTGCTCATCATTAAATCTTAAAGCAGATATATTCTAAAACCTTGTACGCAGTACAGTTTTGATATTGTTAATATCCAAAATAGACACATATTGACATCACTTGGCCAATTCTAGAGAAATGCTTAGAGATTATCCTAGGATTTTAGTGAGTTATTCTAGACACAGTCATGTGAGTCTGAGGTGATATTTAAGAAAAGACTACCTTTACAAATACAGACTTCCCATATGCATTTTCTGATTTCTGCTTATTAATATGGAACTATGATGACTTTTGATTGCTCCGTAAATGACATCTCTATGGTGTGATTCCAACTTATTTTGTATTCTATGAGGTGTCTGTAGCTAGGATTCATAAAAATATCACTATCAATGCTACATGGGCAATGCCACAGTGCCCAATGGCATAACATGGGATTCAGAGACACAATAAAGCCTCTCGGAACAATATTTTATAGCTTTGTAGGTTCATAGTTGTTTACTAGGCTAATGACCACAAGGGCTTTTTTAAGCCTAGCCATGCATCACAAATCTCTGACAAGTTCTGATACCCTTGATAAGTGTAATCATGGGCCTGGCAGATGAACCATTTACAGGTTACTTCTGTCTATTAGAGACATAAGTGCCAAACCAGGGATGAATTGCCAGTTTCCCATCCAATTGTCCAAGTTACACTTGAATTGGGTTAGGGAGGAACTCTGCTTCACATGGATGGGGAGCCTGCTCCATAGACGGGGTAGTCTTTGGGATACATATCTATCTCTCCACCAAGTCCTACTTATATCACAGGCAAGGTTATGTCTTTAGAACGGGTAATTCTGGAAAGATTATATCACCCCAGATCAGACTCAAACCTACAATCCCAATTTTATTAGTAGTTCATTGTTATTCTTTTGAATTGAACACTGTACAGTTACAGCTAACTGTGTTAGTGCCCCCGCCTTTCCGGCCAGCACAACATAGTTGCACAGGCACCTAAAACAGACCAGCACATACACACACACACACACACACACACACACACACACACACACACACACACACACACACACACAAACAAGCAGACAGTCACACATGTGCACACAACTCACACTCACTTGTGTACAAGCCATACACACACACACACACACACACACACACACACACACACACACACACACACACTCGGCTTCACAGCACTTACTGCCTTGACAATAACAGCAATGCTCCTATCATAATAATGAATGGGTTGTAAAGTTACTCCTTGAATTACTCTAGCATGCTGTTGTGATCTCACTGAAAGGTTCTTAGGAAACACACTTGACTAATCTGCATTAGTCATGGCCCTGGACTGCTGCACTTGTCTGCAGATGATTCCAGGGAGACTGGTGTAGTGCTACAAACTAGAGCCTTTTACCACTGTAGCACTGCAGCGGTCAAACAAAATGCTCTGTCATAATCCACTGAGCAAACCTGCTACAAAAAATAGTGTGTAATGCATTATGCATTTGTAAATCCAGGCCTGTATGTTCTTCCTGTTCCCATTTGTATTTTCAATGGGTCTCTGGTTTCTTCCCATATGTCAAAGATATGTGGTAAGCAGGCCAATAAGGCAGTGATGTATAAAAACAGCACCCTTTTTAAGGAACCATATATCAAATTTAAGTTCATTAAACACCAGTTACAGCTATTAATAATACAAACAATGCACATATTTACAAGCATAAAGAAAAGTCATGGTACCTCCAGACTATCTTGATGCATCATTCTATATGACTTGACCCAAAAGAGGGATAACCAAGGCTTCTCCACTGCCTCCTTTAGAAACTCTACCAGTCACTTCTCAGGGGAAGCAGTCACGTTTTACCGTTATCTGATGTAGGCACAAATAACTACAGAGCAGAGCCACAACACAGATAATAAGTATAACACAAGTCTACAATGTATCCATAGGAAGTTTCAAACAGATGGGTATTGCCTTTTTAAAGTATATAACTAAAAATAACAGGCCAGAACAGATTCTACAGAGCAGAATTTCCTATAACTGCTTAGCACCATAACAGAACACAGAAATACAACTGCTTATTTATCCATTTTGAAAGACCCTCCCCCCCTGCAATCTAGTCTACCATATCACTAAATTTAACCATTTCAAGTTCTCGCAGAGAATGACAAAATCACACAAAGACCAATCAGGTGCAGCCACATCATTCATTTCATGCACACTACATGAAACGCTACTTCCTGGACACTATTTTAGAGAAGTACTGCTCCACCAACTAGACCTTGTACTATATATTAATCATGAACCACACCTGATTTTCAATGACAGACTCATCTCCCAACATCTTCACTTGTTCTGTAACCACAGATGGTCTATTACAAATTGAGTCTGCTGGACAACTTGTTCAGTTAATACTTTAATGTATAACTTATTTGCAGTGCAGATCTAATGGAGAAATGATGGGCTAGCAATGATGCAGGCCGTGCTGTTTTTAATTACGTTAGAGCACTGAACCATTTTGTATGAGGCTGAGATTCAGTATAGACCCATAGAAGAATTGACTAGAAGTTCATTCACTGGCACCGTCATAGCTGTAGCATGATGTCCATTATTTAGGCTGCCATTACATTTCCTAAAGTTGCTAAATTACCCAAAATTATATATAATGTTTATATATTAATATCATCAATATCACAAGTGCTTTAAATAAAATCTGCTTTAAAGTGTTTTGTATTTACAGAAATGCATACATTATCAGTGGATATTCTTTAATGGTAAAGCCATACCTGTCAAAAAATGAATTTGAGAGAAAACATTTATTATTAAATAACTTGTGTGCTTATTTGCAACTTTTAGATCTGCAAAATGAAAACAGTATTCACCTTCTGTATCACATGATATATGAGCAGATACATTTTAAAAAAGCCTGTTTGCATTTGTTAGGAGCCTTTGAAAAAAAAAATGTCTGACAGGTAACATTACATTGGATCTGTCACTTGCTAAATAAGTCTCAGAATTTCAGTCGCAGCCATAATTATTTCTATTATCACACCAGTGTAGCACAAGTACTTCTGAAAAGAATAGCATTTGGGGATTGTGTATTTGTAATTCTCATTGTATTCCCCCAACATTTATCTCTTATTTGGCAGGTATCCAAGATGAGCAGAGAGTCATTCTTATGTAGTATCTTGTATCCTATGTCAAAAGGCTTCCCCTTTGGTTTTCTTTCACTATCAGCATGCTTTTTTCATCTTTTTATTATTTATCAGGTCTCTAACCCTAATCTTTGCATGGGCCAGTGCCTGGACTTCAGTTTGCTGGATGTTTTGCTTGAACAGAGCACAGGTGTAGCTCCTACAGTAGTCTGTATAAATATCCTGCATAATCTCAGGATGGTGATTAATTGTTACCCCCAGTGAGTCATTCTGAAGTTAGTACATCTCCTGGCGTTGTTCAAATTATGTGTGATGATCTAGTAGTCAGTTGGCTAGGGTCACCTATAAGTCATCCTATAAGTAATTTTTTAGTTCTTGGTTCTCTGAAAAGCTTTCAAATTGATGGTTGTTAAAAGATGGATTCTTACTATTCTATATAACTTCTGGTACCTTCATTTCTACAGAGGAGCATACAGCTAGGTACTAATAGAAGATAGGCAAATGAACTCCCTTAAAAGGGACACATTCTTCTGAGGGGTTATGACATTTTGATTATCATGGGATTGTGATATCTAGAGGTCACACAAATTACTGCTGCTCACTCTATTCAGTTTAATACAGGAGACCTGTAAAGGCAAATATCAGACTATGGTGTATGCACTACAAGTATTGCACAGATGGGGCATGGCTTTTTATAGACATATCAGTAAAAATGAGTACAGAATAGATTCAACAAATCATCTTATCTTTAATGGATTAACACTTTTGCAATGTACAGAACCATGGTGGGTATTGACTAATGTATAGCACTTATAAATAGTGTAAACTGCTGTGACCTGGTGTATTTTTATTTCTACCTAGTTTCAGGCGAAAGTAGTTAAAAATTCAAAACACCAGCTCATGGTAATTAACACTTATTATACAAAGACTTCCAATTAATATTCAAAAATGACCACGCTGATTGGCCAGCCCAAACAGCATGCCCATTTTAAATCTGAGAATTTATAGGGAAAAAGGTCTGGTCACCTGGACTTTTTCCCATTAGTATATCGCCTGATATTTTTTACTTTTTTTTTTTTGCCCCCAAAATAAAAATGGAAGACCTAAAATGAACAAGGGATTTGGTGCAGACAAAAATAACAGGATCACCAGGTACCTTATGCAAAATTAAAGAAATGTACCTGATTATCCTTTTATTTTATGTGTCCCGGCTTTCCCGTACTTAAAAAGTCACACAATTTCTTTTTTATTTTTATTTTCAATTAAAAAAAAAAGCAATGGAGATCTTCCTTTCTCTGTTGCTCCCTCTGCACAGCAGTGATGTACTGTGTAAGCGTGGGAACAAAAGTCCCTTATGCATGCACAGTACATCAGAAATGCCCCAGGATACCGGAAAAAGTACAGTTGTGTACACTCACCATAAATGTAGATGTTCGAGTGTATTCACTGTTGCAGTCATTACACTTGGGTTATCCTGCTGGCAGGCTACCCTCAGTCGGCCTGAATTCCAAAGTCTAGGTCCGGCATTGGTTGCTGTCGTGTCTTCCCTGACATCAGTGCGCCAGGGGTATAAAAGATGCAGCCAATGCCATTTTCTTCATTTTTTTTTGCCCCAGATGTCAGGTGCCCCCAAAAGGGTAGGCTAAAAAATATGTCAATAAAACATGCATGCACCAAAATATATTATACCTTCATCTACAAGCAAATACACCACATAGGTTGTATAGATTAGAGAAGTGCAGATAGGTTCCAGCAAAGAAATGGGGGATGGTGGGTGGGTAACCTGGACTGCAACAGTGAATACACTCGAACATCTACATTAATGTTAAGTGTGCACAACTGTACTATGTTCTTCGTGTTTCACTGTTGCAGTCATTACACTTGGGTCGAATCCCAAAGCTATGGTTGGAAGGATGGAGCTAATATAGCATTAGGAGCGGCTATGAGGCCCTGCAGAACTGCAGTGGCAAAGCCTGCCCTGGATTTAGAGTAGAGTGGTAAATGATACTGCTTTGTAAAGGTGTGCACTGAACTCCAGGTAGCAGCCTCTAAAATGTCTTTGGTTGGTACTCCCCTGAGGAAGGCTGCTGAAGTGGCTGCTGCTCTGGTTGAATGTGGCCTAATGCCCTTAGGCACTGGCTTGCCATGTTGTGAATAGCAGAAATGAATGCAGTGGCCTATCCACTTAGAAATAGTCTGCTTTGAGATAGCCTTTCCTTGTGATCCTGCAGCATATGCCACTAGTAGTTGCTCTGTCTTTCTGAAAGCTTTGCTTCTGTTCAAGTAGAAGTGTAGTTGTCTATGCCTTTGAAGCTGAAGTCGTTTTAATGTATAATTGAATAGGTCTGAAAACACCCTCAGAAGCCGATGCCTGCTCAGCGGCACCGGACCCATCTGAGGGAATAGTCTCCGAAGGTCCAATACCTTGAGCTTCCAGCAGCCTAGTCGACTCCACGTGGGAGTCGGTAGTGGCCTGCTGGTCTAAAGTAGCGGGCATCAGGGGCTGCGAAGGTGCCTCACTGAGAACTGGCAAACTGGCGACTGGCTTAGAAGAAGCCTCGTCATTGGTTTTGGACCTCGGATGCCTGTCCTTTTCTTTTTCTTTGCGTTTTTTGTGAATTCTGGTAGTCGGATGGCTATCTGACGACATCGTATAATTAAATCTTCTGCCAAAATAGTGTAATGCAAAATCGTACCGACACTTAATAGTGCGTTGGTTAAATCTAGCACAAAACCGACAACTAACAACATTGTGGTCAGGGCCTAGGCAAGGAATACAGTAAGAATGAAAGTCCTTATGAGGTATTTGCTTCCCACAAGAAATACAATTATTAACTTTTTCTGACATCGGTCTGGAGCAAGAAAAAAGTTTCCCCAATGGGGTACTTACCTTTTAATGAAGACTTCGGATCTGAAATTTGAACACGAAAATCTCAGGAGTCGGCCGACCGGCACTTGCGAACTGCTTATGCTTCGGGCACCACGCAGCAAGAAAGACTAGAGAAAATGTCGTCGGCTGCATCTTTTATACCCCTGGTGCACTGATGTCAGGGAAGACGCGACAGCAACCGACGCCGGACCTAGACTTTGGAACTCAGTCCAACTGAGGGTAGCCTGCCAGCAGGATAACCCAAGTGTAATGACTGCAACAGTGAAACACGAAGAACATCTGTGAAAGTGCAGCATGGAAGCATTATACAATGACACTATTTATGAAAAGTAAGTATTTTTTTCCTTAAATAATGTCATTGTATAATAACAATAACCCATGGCTGGGTGTGGGCAACCCATGCTCGATTTACCCACGGTTGGCTTTGTTTGGTTACTCTTTGCTTCCATTAATATTCAAAAACGAGCATGCTGATTGGCCAGCCCAACTAGCATGCCCATTGTAAATCTGAGAATATGCTAGCAGAAAAAGGTCCGGTCGCCCGGACTTGCTCCCATTAGTGTAGCTCCTGATTTTTTTACTTTTTTTCCCCCCAAAAGAAGAAAATGAAAGACCTAAAATGAACAAAGGAGAAGGCACAGACAAAAATAAGAGGATAATCAGGTACATTCTGCAAAATTAAAGAAGCGTACCTGATTATCCTTTTATTTTGTCTGTCCTGGCAATGTAAAAAGTCTTTCAAATTCTTTTTTTTTTTTTTTATTTTCAGTTAAAAAAAATGCAGCCGACATCTTCCTTTCTCTGTTGTTACCTCTGCATAGCACTGATGTACTGCATAAGCACAGGAACACAACTCCCTTACATATGCGCAGTACATCAGAAATGCCCCAGGATACTGGAAAACTGTGGAGGGGCAGCACGGAAGCATTATACAATGACATTATTTAAGAAAAGTACGTTTTTTTATTCTTAAATAATGTCATTGTATAATAGCAATAACCCAATGCTGGGTGTGGCCAATGCTGGATTTACCCACGGTTGGCTTTGTTTGGTCACTCAGGCTTCACCCTCGTGACCAAACCACACCAACCATGGGTAAATCCAGCATTACCCACACCCAGCCATGGGTTGTTGCTTAATAGTTTCATAGGTTCATATTTTCATAGGAGGTTACTAGACTGCTGGCCCTAGAGTCTTTACAAGACTAGCTGTGTTAATCTCAAATATCCCCATTTGTTCTTTTTGTGTAGTTTTCAGAATGAATTTATGAACAGAGTATATAACTGAAAATAACAGGCCAGAACAGATTCTGTAGAGCAGAATTCCCTATAACTGCTTAGCACCTTCACAGAACACAGAATTGCAATTGCTTATTTACCTATTTTGAAAGTACCCACCCAATCTAGTTTACCAAATCATAAATTTAACCATTTCAAGTTCTGATGGAGAACAATAGAATCACACAAAGACCAATCCATGTGCAGCCACATAATTTGTTTCATGCACATTGCATGAAACTCTACATAACTTTCTGAATACCATCTACATCTTTTTACAAAATTATCCTGAAATAATTTCACCTGCAGTACTTAACAGAAACTTTCTATCCCATCACAGTTCAAAATCTCATTGAGAATATTAGAATCCTACGAGAGCCATTCAAGAGTGACTGCCAAGGAATTCAGTTCATACATAAAAAAGAATCCCTTTTTCCCAGGTTTCTTCTCATATGAGATCTGTTCAAGGGACTGTCCAGCACTCATGCTCTCGAGACCACTTTTCAAACACCATTTCTCATCTCCCAGTTATAGAGTCTTGCCTCATTGTAATTTCACAATGGATGTCTGGCATTCACATTTCAGCTTTAAAAAATAGCTGCGGTCACAAGCTGAGGGTGCCTGATGATTTTCCTACTACATGTCTAATTCATAATTAATTTTTCATTTTAGCTTTAACAGAAAAAAATTATGACCCAGCAATGAGGCATAAGAGGAAGGTTTTTATTATACTACAGCAAACAGAAAGTCTCAATTAAAGCTGTTTCTCAAAACATTTCAGAAGGAGGGGGGTCAGCCACAAAAGAAACAAATAGAGGGTAGACTTATTGTCCTTGTCCATCTCAAGCACAGTGTACTCAAATTCCTCTAAATTTTCAAATGATCAGGATAGTGTGGGAGTACCATTTACCCACTACCCACAGATGCAGAATTGACACTGCATGTGAGCAAGCATATAAGAGTCCATCATTGGGGAATCATGCTAGAGAATAAGAGTCCATCATTGGGGAATCATGCTAGAGAATAAGAGTCCATCATTGGGGAATCATGCTAGAGAATAAGAGTCCATCATTGGGGAATCATGCTAGAGAATAAGAGTCCATCATTGGAGAATCATGCTAGAGAATAAGAGTCCATCATTGGGGAATCATGCTAGAGAATAAGAGTCCATCATTGGGGAATCATGCTAGAGAATAAGAGTCCATCATTGGGGAATCATGCTAGAGAATAAGAGTCCATCATTGGGGAATCATGCTAGAGAATAAGAGTCCATCATTGGGGAATCATGCTAGAGAATAAGAGTCCATCATTGGGGAATCATGCTAGAGAATAAGAGTCCATCACTGGGGAATCATGCTAGAGAATAAGAGTCCATCATTGGGGAATCATGCTAGAGAATAAGAGTCCATCATTTGGGAATCATGCTAGAGAATAAGAGTCCATCATTGGGGAATCATGCTAGAGAAAGGCGGTACCTTCTAGGGAGATATACACACAGGGCCTGGTATGGATTTCAAACCAAACTCCATAATGGTGTGATCCCACAGCCATAAACCAAACTATTCCGTATAATCACCAACAAATCTTTTTAAGCCAAAAAGGAAAAAAATATACCTCAGAACAATTCATGATGGCATTCTTCTCTTTGGGTTGCTTTACTTGTACTGAACTTCTTTCCCAGACAATTGACCTACTGAAACAGATCCAAAAGGAGAACTTATATGAGGTACCCAGCATAATGATGGATCTTCAGTGGTTAACCTTCTTCCTTACAGCTCCATAGCTGGGATTTGTTTCTGATGCTTTTGTTATTATGTGAGTAACATTCATATGTCCTCTTCATCTCTCTGTGGGTATTCTCTGGATATTCCATTTTTCATCTCCAAAAGCATGGTGGTTGAATTGTTAAATTTTCCATATTTGCACTGAATTTGCTCTTCACCTTGTGCTCTGAGTCATGATTAAAAAAAATAGCTCATTTCCATGGTTAATGAATCAATAATTGTGAATTTGAATTAAATGCAAATGTGTATAAGGTTGTGAGAACATATTTACAGCTATTTTTCTTCCATTATCTTAGGGCTTGAAAGTATCCTTAAATATATTTTATATAATTATGTTGATACATTCCTTCTACGCAAATGAACCAACATACCAAAATCCATAGTTTATACACAAATCCAAAATGACCACAACCTAAAACCCTAGGATCTTAACACTATTCTAAAACAATGTAACTGGGAACCATTACAATCTCTTGGATTAGACCAGGCAGTTGACTACTTTAACAGTACTTTCACCAATGTCCTTAACAGAGTCGCCTCCATTAGGAAAATTAGAGTTAAGGCTAACTATGCTCCATGGCTAAGTAGGGACACAAGAGCCCTACTAAAGTCCAGAGACAAGGTTTGGAAAATTTGGAAGAGGGATAACACCACCCCAGCCAAACAAAACTACCAGAAACTTAGGAATTAGGCCAAGAAACAAAACAAACTTGATAAACAGAACTAATTTGTTGGTATCCAAAGCAAACACTCAAAAAAACATCAAAAGTTTTGGCAAGCTATCAACTCCCTACTAAAACCAAGCAAAACTATCACTCTAGCTCCCAACTCCACCAATAACAATATGGACATAGTCTTTCAATTTAACCATTTCACAGAATCCTTACTGACATTATCCAGCCAATTATCCAAATGCAAACCTGCACATATCCCAACCAAATGTCTAGTCAACATTCCCCCCTTTACTCTTTCACCTGTTCCCACCTCCACAATTAAAAAACTCCTTCTGAAATTAAAACCTACCACCCTTGCAGCTGATAGTCTACCTACTAGCTTCCTAAAACTAGCAGCAGAATCCTTATCTTACCCTTTTTCCATCTTCATCAACTGCTCCATACAAGAATCCGACATCCCTCAACAGTGGAAAGTGTCATATATCATTCCTCTTCATAAAGGCAGCAACTCTTATGGCTTCTCAAATTACTATCCTATTGCTATTCTATCTCCCCTTTCCAAGCTGTTAGAGAATATATTCACTCTCAAATCATGCAATTCCTGAACACACAAACTCCTTTCTGCCACACAACATGGGTTCTGGCCACACCACAGCACAACTATCGATCTTCTCTCTTTTACTAATCTAGTTAACCATCACAGAAACAACAATAATTATATATCTGCCATATTCTTGGATCTCTCCAAAGCATTTGATATAGTCTTACACTCCATGCTACTAGACACACTAGCTTCCCTATCCTTTGCTCCTTCTACTATTGCCTGGTTCAAGAACTATCTATCTGACAGCAGCAATCTGTCCAATTGTAAGGGGTACTATCTCCTCTACCTCCAACTTCCATAGGCGTACGACAAGGGTCAATACTGGGCCCACTTCTCTTTTCTATTTTCACTAACAATCTACATACCTCCACCCAGCATGCCACACTTATACAGTATGCAGATGATTTAACTTTAATCTGATCAGCCCCATCTCTTTCCACTCTCCAACAACTCACTCAGGAATCCTTCAGCTCTGTAGAAAGATGGATTACTGATATCCAACTCATCCTAAACCCCAATAAAACTAAATTGGTTCCTATTTACCCCCAACAAATCAAAATCTACTCCTCTTTCCTTTACTATCACTTCAAAAATGGGACTACCATTTCTCCTTCTGCCCATACCAAACTCCTCGGCATTGAAATTGACAAAAAAACCCTCTTTGGTGTCCATGTCTCTCAAACCATAAAAAAGGTTCACAAAATAATGGGTACACTATATAGACACAAAAACTTCCTCTCAGATCAAGCATGGATCACCCTAGCCCAAACCCACCTATTGTCCACAATAATGTATGCAGCACCAATTCTTACCCAGATCAGAAAACTAGACCTTGACAAACTTGAGTCATGCTGTAATAATATTGCCAAGTTTGCTAACAACTCCACCTTCAGAACCCATCACTGTCTAGCTCTAAGGGACCTACAATAGTTAGGACTTTCTCAACTACTCAATTACCACCAGCTGGTCATTGCCTATAACATTCTGAAATATCCTGATAAAACCCCAGCACTAAGTCAACTACTCACTCATTACATAGCAAATCGCCCACTCTGCTCTAATGACAAATCGGGTATATATTATATTTTCAAAAGTTTCAAACATCGAACACCATATGAGCGGTCTGAAATTTTGAAAATATAATAACAAAATAAAAATAAAAAATATATACTTATCTAAATGCTGTAGGCAGGGGGGCAAGCCCCACTGCACCCCCACACCCCCACTACTAAAATATTCCTACTCCGAGATTGCACTGCATTGAAGTAAAGAGAAAATATTCCCTACGACGATTTCCGTGTTATGCACACAATGTTTCAATGTTTCAACCAATCAGGTTCGCTCAATACGCATTCGCCATTTACAATTTTTGATCACACAATAGGAACCCGACAAATCAACAGACACAAAAGATGTGGCTAACCCCCAGTCCATAGTGGTTGTACGGACAACACCAGTGGGATAGGGGGGGAAACAACAAGTGATCTGAGGGACCAAGTTTGGCCACAGCAGAGTCACCCACCAGTGGCTGAAGCAAATTACTAACCTGTTGTGGTGGCAACGGTTGTTTAGTCAATTTTGTGTGTGTGTGTGTGTGTGTGTGTGTGTGTGTGTGTGTGTGTGTGTGTGTGTCTGTGTGTGTGTGTGTGTGTGTGTGTGTGTGTGTGTGTGTGTGTGTGTGTGTGTGTGTGTGTGTGTGTGTGTGTGACTGGAAGAAGGACCAACCAAGAAACCAGTAGTTTATTCCACTGTCAAGCTACAAATGGTACATCTTTCTTAGGGAAGCTAGGAAGGACAACTCAATAAAAAAGAAAGTCCTTAAAAGTAACTTTTTCACATTTAAAACACAGTAGAAAGCACTTCCGTACACTTTGTAGCCTCAAAAACTAAATTAAATACAGTTTCTACACAGAAAATTAGTTTTATATGATTTTAAATAGCTATTAAACTGCCACAAATAAAACTGTGCTTCCATTTAAAAGCACACAAGTCACATGACAGTCATCAAAAACAGATTTTTTAGCTCAAAAATGCTTTCCCAAACAGAAAAGTAAGTTCAAACAATAAAATATTAATTGTAGGAGGCTCTTACTCAAAGAAACTTATCTGCCCATCAATGGAACAGCAAAAGCTTACTAGCAATCATCAAAATAAGACAGAGGACGGCATTTCTTTGGAGGCATGAAAGCTATGAAAGGCTTGGATCCTAAAATTATGTTTTAGTCAGCTCACCTTGTACTGTCTAATGATGTGTCTGTCTAATGAACCTGTATATCTGGGACTACTGCAGCAGTTATCAATATGATAAAAATCATAGTTACTTGATTATGTTATATCTCATACAGAAGGATTTTCCTAAGTAAGTTGATGACCATAGTTCTTTATCTGACAGTCCGATATTCTGTCATATGCTACAATTTATTTGTTTAAAATATAGAGAAAGTGGCTTCATGGCACAGAGGGATATAACCCTGACTACAGCCCAGATTACCTCGGAATGACTAGTGACCAGGATACTGGAGGAGCCAGAGAAGGAAGATTGTCATGAGTCACCAATCCGGCGAAGAAGAAGGTGATTTGGCCTGCAACAGTGCCAATGCATATTAAAAAGACAGGTGCATGAGTTGTGGTATGTGGACAGGGGCATGCACTTGTGGTGTATGGATAGGGGCATGCACTTGTGGTGTATGGACAGGAGCATGCACTTGTAGTTTATAGACAGGTGCATGACTTGTAGTGTATGAACAGGGGCATGCACCTGGCTCTACCTGCTGTGAAGTCACAGTATCCTTTGTTGTGTTGGAGTCTTCATGTACTGTGTGTGTGTGTGTGTGTGTGTGTGTGTGTGTGTGTGTGTGTGTGTGTGTGTGTGTAGCAGAAAATACAAAATACCTCATGTCTGCCTAGATGACAGTCATGCACTAACCTAATCTCACTCCAAGAATGGGCAAGAAATAACCTATGGATACAGCACATGTATGATCAGCAAACACAGAGAAAAATAACAATCTAAAACACTAGTGCTGTATTTTAGTTTTACTGTGTTTTAGGCTCATAAATGTATTACATGAACTAACGTGTTAACTAAATAACAGCTAAGAATTCTTTTCAGTTTACTACGTACTCACAATGATTTACCGTACACCCATTTTCCTATTTCAGGTGGGCTGATAACTTTACTGCAGGAGGCTGCCATGACTCTGCTGCACATGCCTTTTCACATCCATTTCTCCAGGTAATGGTTTATTAGTTAATCTGCGACATTCAAACTTGTGGTATGGAACTTCAATATCTATGTTTACTTGTTCTGCTCGCTATTTTGAGTCACATCTGAAAATGGGAACATTTTTCCATTATCCTATTTATCCTTAAATATTTATATGAATTTTTCCATGTTAGTCTGCTTTCTCTTGTAACACTTAATGAAGACATAAGTTGTTGTAACTTCCACTGTTGCACCATTTTTTAGATGTATTTTGCCTCACCACCTGCTGACCATTAGAAACCCCTCTAGAAACCTCAGTCCATTAGTTCCCCATTGATAGGGGACTTGGGTAAGCGCTGATATCCAGGCAGGTATGATGCCAGTTTGCTGCCACAGGTATTTGAGGATCATCAGCCTACTTAGCCCCATCGACTAAGCAGAACATGTGATCTTTCAGCCCAAGGAATCTGCAGGCGTTGGATGACATCCTCCGTGTTAATTTATGTGCCTGCAACTCCCCAGCCTGTTAGGACTAACCCTAATGCCATCAATAACTCAAGCAGCTGGAGCATTTTTGATTAGCCCTAATGCCACCCCCATAGCTGACATGAACCCTATCATCACCATTTCACCCTCCTACAGAACAGCAAGTGCCAATCCCAAGTTCTCAATTCCTAACTGATTTTTATTACTGGCAAACCTTTGATTGCCAGTGGCATACAACAGACTGGACATCTTATCCCCCTAGGATGGATCAGTTGGTGTCATGGACTCAATTCCTGCCCTCCCCTGCCTGGCTCATCTAATACCCAAGCCATTTCTCTAACTTAGGAAATCTAAGTTGTAGTTAGGGGTTTATCTCTTTGAGCAAAATGGAGCTGAGGCACTGGTGTGAAAAATGTTTCATTCATCTGTCTTACAAACTGAAAATCATTATGTGTGATACGCATGGCAGGGTTACCATGATGAGAAAATATAACTTCAATAGATTTATGAAATTTTGAGATGACATGTCACTGAGTTTAGTAATCGCAAGATACTTAGAAGAGTAGTCAACAAAATAAGATACTGATTGTTTCTAAAATAGAACAGAACTGAAGCAACGTTATACACCATGACTGGTTCAGAATCATATGAGAGACCATGACATCTCTGAAATTGCTTTTGAAATACATGTTATAGACATGAGATATCTTTAGATAAAGCTGGATAAAGTAAGGCACTGCCTACTCTTTCATTACTCTTTACAATTGCTAAATGAGTCTCTTATATTTTCTCTAACATGAGTTTACTTCGATGATTTTGAACAATCATTTTGCTTGAGATGAACATCAGTCCTTGAGGCTTATGTAGCTTATCATGATTGTGTAATAAACTTAAACTGACAGTTGGACTTCCTTCTGTTGCCTGGCAATCCTGTCAAAGTCATACTTTTTAACAGCTGTAACACTCAAGTCATTTTCTGTATGATAAACAGATTCAGTTAGTTTTTCAGATGAAAATAGTGTGACAGACTTACATCTATTCATAGATTTATAGGTTAAGTACTAGGTTAGCTGCCCATGATGGCCATTTAAATTCTAATTAGTTTCCCTTTTTGTGCTCAAAATAAGCTATCCCATCTGGTTATAGATGGGCCTTATCCATCCTATGGTCAGTAATTATATATTACCCCTAATGTGAATAACTGGGATCATGCCATAAGTAATTTGAGGGAACCCCTGCATTGGATAAAGCATTTAGGAGCTGCATCTGTCCATTAGCAGTATAGGGGGTAGTTCTGGGGTAAATGTTTCCCATCCATAAATCTAAGTTGTGCCTGAATATGGACAAGGATGAATTTTGTTTTATCTAAATAGGGAGTCTGTTCCAGACTAATTATTAATTGTACTTGTTAAATAGGTTCATAGGTTCATAGGTTCGTACTAGGCTATCTGCCCTAGGGCTTTTATAAGCCTAGCCAGAGTGTGTGTGACTTTCACCACCCCTTAGGATGAGAATACTACGCCCTTTTAGGGTTTAGTTTACTGTGCCTCTGTCTAGTAGTGACACAGAGATGACCCCCGGGTAAACCTACGATCTCCCATCCATTCGTCGAGATTTCTCTTGAATAGAGTCAGTGAGGGGCTCTGCCTAACATGGACTGGGATTCTGTTCCAGAGTGTAGGGAGCCTCTGGGTTATGAATCTGTCCCTCCAGTACGTCCTATTTATTTCTGTGTTGAGGTTTAAGTCTCTTGTTCTCGTGGCTCTGATGGATTTGGATTTTCTAAAGTGGAGCATGTCCATTTATTCCAGATTGGACATGGCCTTGTACGTCAGGCACAGATCACGTCTGAGTAGGCGGTATGTGACTGAATAGAGCTGGAGTTTTTTCAGTCGGGCAGCATATGACATATGTTTAAGACTCTTTATCCTCTTGGTGAGGAACGTTTGGGGTCTTTCCAACTGCTGCAGGTGTCGGGTGAGATACATCCCAAATGGGGCATTGTATTCAATCATTGGCCTGATAAGAGAAGAGTACAGGGGCACAATGACCTCTCTTGATCTAGATGTGAAACCCTTCATGATAAGGTGGGCAATATAGAAGGTCTTCCTAACCACTTTGGCAATGTGAGTGTCAAATGAGAGGTTACTGTCAACCTGGGTCCCTAGGTCCCTGATTACCTCTTCCGTACTTAATGGATTACCACCTATGTGGTAATTTGTCGGTACCTTGTTTTTCCCAAAGGGTATGACTATACATTTTTGGCGTTCAGCTTAAGGCCATGGCTCTGGCACCAATTATCCATTTTATGAGGCCTCTCTGAAGGATATTTGTGTCGCTGGAGTATCAATTATGGCGCCCAGTTTGCAGTCATCTGTGAACTTTGTCAGCCACAATCCTCCTATGTTTGCCTGTACCTCGGAAAAATAAATGTCGAACAAGAGGGGTCCCAGGACTGAGCCCTGTGGGACACAGCTTGTGACTGGCTTAGAGTCTGACATAGCTCCAGCAACTCTGACCCTGTGGGTTCTGTCCTTGAACCAGTTTGCAACCCATCTTGTGACATATGGGTTTACATTTAAGCTGGTGAGTTTGTCTATGATGCCCAAGTGGGGTATTGTGTCAAAGGCTTTTGCAAGGTCAAGGTAGGCTGTGTGAACTGCCTTACCCTCATCAATGGCCTTAGTGACTGTTTCAAAAAGTCGACCAAGTTCAAAAGGCAGGATCTGCCCTTGACAAAGCCAAATTGGGTAGGATCCAATGTCTGTAGGTCCCAAATGTCTTTGTTTATGAGTTCCATAATGATCCTCTCCATAGCTTTGCAGACCAGGCTCGTCAAGCTTATGGGGCAGTAATTTCAGGGTCCATAGAAGCACCGCCTTTGTGAAGTGGGACCACTGTTGCCGTCGCCACTCTTTGGGCACATATCCTGTAGTAAGGCTAAGATTAAACCGCAGCCTTATGTGTGGGTTTAGTTCCTCTTGGAGTTCATGTAGCACACAGCCGGGACACCATCGGTCCCATTGATGCTATGTTTTAGCTTTAGAGAGGCGGCTCTCACCTGGGCATCTGAGATGTTTAGGAAGCTACACTCTGCTGGGATAGTTATTTCTCCTTTTGGGGAGGGAGGAGAAATTTGCACTGAATCTGTCTGCCAGAATGTTGGCAATGTCAGTGGGTTCAGTGTATTTTTTGTCATTTTGGACTAACTCTGAGCATATCTGGGAGTTTCCACCCAGGTTTCTAACATAGCTAAAGAAGGCCTTGTGATTGTCTTTTGTGTCTTTTGCGATTTTTCTCTCAAAGTTGGCCTTGGATGATTTTATGAGTGATTGTAGTTTTTTGCTAGTACTGATCAGAGATGCCTTCCCTTTTAGGGATTTTACTCTGTCATGTAGTAGCTTCCTCCTCCTGTTGTAAAGTTTGTTTATGGCTGGGGTCCACCAGACCGGCACCTGCCTTTGGGGAATGGGTCTTGGTTTTATTTGGGATTGCATGATCCATGCATTCTTGAAGGTACCCATAGAAGGCATTTGCAAAGGATTCAGCAGTGTGTTGTGGTTTCCACTGGCCCAGGGGCCTTGAAGGATACCACTTCAGTCTTAAGAAGTGTGAAGTTTGCTTTTGAGAAGTTCTTCACTGTGGTCTTTGTGCAGGGTGGTGGCGGGATGTGGATTTCCAGTGAGATTAATTTATGGTCTGATCTTACCAAAGAGGGATATACTTCTGGTGTGGAGCATTTTGTCCCCATGTTTGTGATGATCAGGTCTAGTATATTGTCTCCTCTTGTGGGAATGGTGACTAGTTGTTCCATTGCATTTGAGTTTATGAATTCTAGGAACCTTTGGGCTAGGGTGTTGGGGCTTGAGTAATGTTCCCAGTCTATGTTTGGGTAGTTGAAGTCTCCCAAAATGATGGTATTTGGAGAGACATTCATACTCTCCAGTGTCTTCAGGAAGGCTGTGTGGGGTTCCTGAGTTTGAGAGGGTTGTCTGTAGCATGCTACAAACTGTAAGGCAGTTTTGCCTATGGTTAGTTGCACCTGGATAGTCTCCGATGCTTCGTGCATTGTCACTAACCTGGAGGTGTGGGTATCTTTGATGAAAATGGATACTCCCCTTCCTTTTGTGGTTCGGTCCAAGTTTTGGGGCCGGAAAGCATGATATGAGGTAAAACCTGATAGTGCTGGGGTGCTCTCAGGAGCCTTGAACCAGGTTTCAGTCACTGCACAGACATCGATGTTCTCCATACTG
Source organism: Protopterus annectens (assembly GCF_019279795.1). Lineage (NCBI taxonomy): Eukaryota > Metazoa > Chordata > Ceratodontiformes > Protopteridae > Protopterus > Protopterus annectens. Next base: position 1,150,406,637 of record NC_056729.1, on the reverse strand, counting down.
AGGAGGGCTTCAAGGGCGTGCATCTTGAGGTTTAGACTTATGGCATTGAGCAGCATTACCCTTAGTTTTTTTCCACTTGTGTTTTCTAGGGAGGTAGGTTTGTCATTTGAGCCTTGCCTAAAAAAGCACTATGGGGGTGGCAAGAGCCTTGGCCAATATCCGGAAGCCCAGGGGTGACAGGGGCAAGCCATCCCTTGCGAAGCAGCGTGGCTTGTCAAGCATGTCATCCCAAGCAGACAGACATTGGATCCCCTTAGAATGACAATAGTAATTAAGCCAATTGTTAAAACTGATCATTTTGTCTTTGTACTGTGGCATCATTCTTGGTGAGGGTAAGATGCTGCTCAGGGTCAGGGTCATACCGGCCTGGGCTACATAATCAGAGAGCTCCTCTATGTCTCTTTCCATGTAGTCCAGGGAGGTACGTCTCAGGTCGTTCACAGTGGCATGTACAATGACTGAGTCATATATGTACTTGCTGTGGAGTGACCTGAGTGCTTGTGTTATGTGGCGGATTCTAGCTCCTGACAGGCAGCTTACTGTGACCTTTTCCTTGTTCAGTCTGGTGAGCAGGACGTCAGTGTGTCTGACTATGGAGTCACCTATTACAAGTGTGTCTGGCATGTTGTTTGGCCTTAAGGGCTGTGACTGTTTAGCACACTGACTTTGTGAACTATGTGTTGCATGTGCTATGTCTTGAGGTGGTGGTTGCTTGGGTGTCTGCTTTGGAGGCCTCTGTTGTTTTGGTAGATTTTTAATCAGCGCCTCAGTATGTTTTGTGTGTTTATGTGTTTGGTTTGCAGTTGTGATAGTTCTATGTGAGACTGGGTTTGTGGTGTGTGGTTCCCTTCTCCTCCTGACTGGTCTTGCCAGTACTGAATTGAGAGAGCTCAGCCTCCAGTTTGGCTATATAGTTGCATCTCTCGCATATATTTGTATTTGTTGGGAGGAGGAGAGGGTTGTCTGTGTACATGAGGCAATTGTAACATTGCCTCAAGATTCTAGATTCACCAGCTGAACAGGAGAGGACGCCAGCAACTGACCCTTGGACATGCTAGAAATAGTGAAAAAAGATTGCTGTGTAACTGAGTCAGAAAGGACCTATAGGGAAATGGGTACTCAACAGAATTTAGGTGAATGAAGTACTTTCTTTTGTTTAAGAGTGCTTTACCTGTGTAAAAAATGCTTTAGGAGCAAATGCTGAGCTTTTCAGATAGAGTATAGGCTGTTTAGATTGCAAGTAGAAAAGTTCTAAGGGAAAAATTGAAGAGCAGACTTGGCAGAGCCAGAAAAAGTTTAACCTTGTTTAACCGGCGCTGCGCTATGCAAGACGCAAAGCCGTGCAAATGCGGATTTTAAGCAGTGAACTACAAAAGAGCTAGGAATGGTCCCAAACAACCAATTACTACAGCTTCTCGTGCTGAGGTCACTTCCCCCAAGGTCAGGTAGGCTGCTCAAGGCTCCCCACTCCCACTGGTGAGCAAAGAAACTTCCTTCTATCCAAGTAAGGTAATGGACAACACAGGAACTACACCACAGCCCAGAATACAGCAATGCCTGTATACTGGTCTAAACTAGTTGAGAAAGGTGGGAAACAAGGATTATTTTTTTGTTTTTTTTGTAGAAACACCCAGAAAATGCAGAGACAGTGATAAATTAGTTACACAGGCTAGCACACTTTAGTGGGCAGCCTCCACAGTTAAATTAAACAAACAAACAAGCAAACTTTCGATTAAATTCGACTAAATGTAACTTTAAGTGCAGATTTTAATATAAATGCAGTAATCAGTAAAAAAACAGTTCAGGCTAGTTCAAAGTAAGCAACAGAAGCTATTTCCAGTGAAAAAGAAAAGATACTTAAACCCAGAAGGTAGATGCTCTTTTGAGTTCCTTGCTGCTAGGACCACTCTGTAAACCCACGTGGAGCTTGTCTGAGCAGTATAGCCAGAAGAAAACACCCAGAGGTGGATTTTAAGCAGTGAACTACAAAAGAGCTAGGAATGGTCCCAAACAACCAATTACTACAGCTTCTTGTGCTGAGGTCACTTCCCCCAAGGACAGGTAGGCTGCTCAAGGCTCCCCACTCCCACTGGTGAGCAAAGAAACTTCCTTCTATCCAAGTAAGGTAATGGACAACACAGGAACTACACCACAGCCCAGAATACAGCAATGCCTGTATACTGGTCTAAACTAGTCGAGAAAGGTGGGAAAACAAGGATTATTTTTTTGTCCTGAAAAGATCCCGAATGTGTTTTGCGATCTCACATATCAACACAATGCATTCTGCTTTTGAGGTGTTACTGTCTTCACAGCATGAATGTAGAGATCACTGCCTCCATGAATATGTGAATCACGGGATAATGGTGATTAAGTGAATCTCTATCACTGACTGCACTACTCACCATAGTGCACTGCTCCTACATGTGCACATAGTGAAATTGTAAAGCCAGGGCCATTAATTTCAACGCACAGACCTTCCTAACACATTAAGCTGCTGAACTGATACAACTTGAAGCATTTTAGTTGTGTGTTCCATTCTTTACAGCACTACACAGCATAGCGTGACTCAAGTGTATGCCCAGAGTAAGTCAGCAATGAAGCATGAAACAGACAAAAAAATTAATCAAGCCCAGATGATTAAATGATGTCTGAGTAATGATGTTACAATTAACCCTAGCATGTAAATAAAATGCAGTAGATTTATCATGCATGCAGTTTTTCTGTGCAGTGATGTTTTACATTGGCACATTCTTCCATTTCTGAGTTCTTTGTAGAAATTTTGCAACAGTCTCATCTCAACACACACATTTAAAGCATCAAAAACAGATATTGCTTCCATTCCCATTTACTTTATTGGCCTGATCTACTTGCAAAATAGTGTTTTGACTCTTCCTTCCAAGCCCACATATTTATAAAAAAAATGATTAGTTCAACAACATTTGCAATTGCAATGCTTTGTTAAGAACTTAAATGTAACTATTTGCCAAGCTGACAGCTGCTGTTGAGTCAGGCTCCTACCATTTTAAGTCTTATCAGCTCCATCCATTACTGAAGCTTTCTTTACTGTTGTACTGCTCATCAAATTTCTCATACTGGTTCACTTCATTACATACTCCCTTTTCTGCAGGCTAATTCTATCATGATTCTTTAAGGTAAAGTGCACAACAAGAAAGGAAAGCAATGCTAACCATGTAGTATATATTTATTATTATATCTGAGGCCATCAGCTAGCCATCTGACCTTTTACAGATCTCCTGGTCCACCTCTGCCCCAAGCTTTTAACATCACTAACGTCTTATCTTGATCCTCTTTGGTTTTTCCAAGTCAGCAGAGCAGTTTCCAAGTCTGATTAGCTAGTAGATCATGGAAAGATGAGAGCAGGACTCAAGTCAGTATTTTTTTTTTCATTGTCATCTCCACTTACTTAAGATAGCTCTAGGTTCAAATCCTTCAAGGTATCTGTTGGAATAGGAACTGTCAGCAGTGATATAGCAAAAATGTGCTTAATTTATTTAGGCATAATATTGCTGTCTGGCAGTTACTGGCTTGGTCAACCACAGTTGTGTGACATATGGTATATTTGTCAAAGTAATGAATAAACCCCGGCGTTCACACTCGCTCCATAAATCTTACGTGTTCTCGTTGTATAAACAAGTCTGGAAGTGTAAACGTCACAATCTGTTCAGACCTGTCCAAAACGCTTACACAGTTGTACCAAAATAAAAGACTTTTCAGTCCAAAAGGTACCAAAAGAACCAAAAGTTGAGTTGATACAGGTAGTTCAATACAGCAACAATACAGCGACTATTCAGTCAATGAAATGCTGGATACTCCAAGTAATAACACAAGATCTATTTATTGGATCCACAGACAGAACGGTTAGCGCTTTCGCATGAAATGCTTTATCAAACCAACACATTTCCCTAACAAAGGCTGGCCTTATATAATAAAATCACATTTAAATCAATTATTCAATTATTCACAGACCCCAATATGAGAAATACCTTCTGGAAAAGTATTCTAAAAACAGCTAATATTTCTAGTAAATACATAGAAATTCACAAATAATGATGTGTTATATCACATCAAATAAACATATATATATATTTTTTGATTAATGTACTTTTAATTATTATTATCTGTGCAATACGCATGTATCTCTTTATTATAAAATATATGTATAAAAAATTATTATTATTTAAAATCTATCTATATGCAGTGTATATAAAAAAGTATATGTATACATATATGCAAGCATATTGATGTAAAAAATTAAAATACACATATATAGAAAACATATATAGAAAAAACACCATGTTATAATTACATCTATCTTTTTCTAAGTCTTTTATTTTTTAATATAGGTTTCAATGGTACTCTTTCATTTAAGCCAGGGAAGCAATGTGCTCTGGTTTTTACTATCCATTGAGTTTCCACTGACTCTGTATAGTTTTTCAGATCACCTCCACGAGTACTAGGTTCTAATTTTTGTAACACAGAAAACATAAAATTGTGTGTGTTGTCTGTATTTAAAATATGTTTTGACAATGCATTTACTGTTGACTTGAGTCGTATCTGGTAAAGGTGTTCCCGGATGCGCTCTTTTAGCATCCTGTTTGTCTTACCGATATAAAAAGACATACATGATGTACACCTTGCTAGATAAATTAAATGTTTGGATTCACAATTAGTATTAGTTTTTATATTAAATATTTCTCCAGTAACTGGGTGTATAAAACTGGCAATGTTAGTGATACATTTACAATAATTGCATTTGTTACAAGGTTTAGTACCATAGAACTGTGAGCAAGTATCTTTTATTTTGTAATCTGAACAGCATAACATTCTATGCAGATTTTTCTTGTTTCTGTATGCAAAACATGGCTGTTCTTTAATATACTTTGATATATCTGGGTCCAAACTAAGAATATCCCAGTGTTTAGTAATACATTGCTTTATATTTCTAATATTCGGTGTAATGCAAAGTGTATATCTAATGATATTTTCATTCCTATCCAAAACTGGATTTTGTCTTAACCTATATTCAGAAATGCCCTTGTCTGAAAAAATGGGAGTTGCATGACCTTGCCTTAGATCACAAACCTGTCTAAATGTTTCATTAATTTCCTTGAGACTATAGTCCCTGTTGCTAAAATTTTTTGCTAATTCATTCATTTCTTGTTCAAAAAATATGGGACTTGAATTAAGTCTGGAGATTCTCATACCTTGACCTTTTAGGACATTTTTAAAAACATGCGGTGGATGCATGCTGTCCCTACTTAATAAGCTATTTCTATGGCATGATTTTCTGTGCATCCCTGTATTGAAAATACCACTGGGTAAACGCCAGATTTGTATATCTAAAAAAGAAATATCATTCAGAGAAGATGTAGTAGTAAATTTTAAAAAAGATGTTAATTGATTGACCTCTAACTCAAATGCCATTAACTCTTGTTTGTTCCCTTGCCATAAAAAGAAGAGGTCATCCACGAACCGTTTATAAAATATTACATACTTCTTATATTTCTCCAAAGTAAATAACTTTTTCTCTTCCCAATAGGCCAAAACTAGATTGGCGTAGCTATTGGCACAAGGTGTGCCCATAGCTACGCCATTCTTCTGAAGATAAAAGTTTTCCTCAAACATGAACACATTACTTTCTAGTACTAATTCTAATAATATACATATGAAGTCTATTTTAATGACAGTAAAACCAGAATGCAAAGTCATATACTCTTGTATGTATTTTAAACCTACATCATTAGGAATCCTTGTGAATAAGGACTGTACATCCATAGTTACTAATATCAATTTAGAATTATACTGCTGTTCCTTAGTAGCATCATAAAAATCTAAAAGAAAATCTTTTGAATCCTTAAGTATAGTGCTATGATTATTTAGCAACAGATGTAGTTGTTTTTCAATATAATAACTGATGTTTTCAGTGACCCAACCGCGACCTGAAACAATGGGTCTCATTGGTGGGTTCATTTCATTTTTGTCTTTATACTATGGCATCATTCTAGGTGAGGGTAAGATGCTGCTCAAGGTCAGGGTCATACCGGTCTGGGATACATGATCAGAGAGCTCCTCTATGTCTCTTTTCATGTAGTCGAGGGAGGTATGTCTCAGGTCATTCACGCCAGCATGTACAATGACTGAGTCATATTTGTATTTGCTTTGGAGTGACCTGAGTGCTTGCGTTATGTGGCAGATCCTAGCGCCTGACAGGCAGCTCACTGTGACCTTCTCTTTATTCAGCCTGGTGAGCAGGACGTCAGTGTGTCTGACAATAGAGTCACCTATTACAAGAGTATCAGGTGTGTTATTCAACCTTAAGGGCTGTGACTGCTTGGCATACTGACTTTGTGTGCTATGTGTTGTACGTGTTTTGTTTTGGGGTAGCGTTTGCTTGGACGTCTGCTTTGGAGGTCCCTGTTGCTTAGGTAGATTTTTATTTAGAGCCTCAGTATGTTTTGTGTTTTATGTGTTTGGTTCGCTGTTGTGGTGGGACTATGTGATACTGGAATTGTGTTGTGTGAGGTCACCTTCTCCTCCTGACTGGTTACACCAGTTTTGAGATGAGAGAGCTCAGCCTCCAGTTTGGCTGTATTGTTGCATCTCTCACATATATTTGAACCTGTTTGGAGGAGGAGAAGGTTGTCCATGTACATGAGACAGTTGTAACATTGCCTCAAAATTCCCAGATTCACCAGCTGGACTGGAGAGGAAACCATTGACTGACCTTTGGACATGCTAGAGTAATATAGGGAACTGAATTAAAACAGACCAATAGGGGACAAGGTAATCGTAGAGAGTATAAGAGTAAGTAGTGCTTATGGTTTATTAGTGCTAACTTGTAAAATTACTTATTTGGACCAGTGAGTGGCCTTAGAATGTGAATATGGTGTTTAATTTGAGAGATAGAGCAGTTCTAAAGGAAAAAGTGAAAAGCAGACTTTGTGGAGCCAGGAATAGTTTAAACCCAATTAGGTAGCGCTGCCCGATGTTGCGCTATCTTGTAAATCATAAAACCGTGCAAAGAGGGTTTTAAGAGAGGGAGATCAAGGAGTTAGGAATTGACCCAAAATGGCCAATAAAACTACAGTTTCAAGGCAGTAACCACTCCCACAGGGGCAGGCAGGCTGCTCAATGTTTATCACTGCCACTGATGAACACAGAGACTTCCCTTTAGCCCAAGCAAACAATGGCCTCCAAGAAACTTACAAACAGTTCAGGACAGCAAATCTGTAACTGAATTTTTTTAAATCTCAGAAAAGTGGGAAAAAAGCAAGATTTTTTTTTTTTTTTTTTTTTGTTTTGTTTAAGGAAAGCAGAGGTTCACAAGTATCAACAAGTTAGAACAGTGCAGTAAATGACCCCACACTTGAGTGCTAGGCCAGAGACAGATAAAATGCAAGTTTTAAGAAAAAAAATGATTTTAAAAATAAGTGCAGGCAGGAAATTCAGTAATCAGCTCTAGGTTGTGTTCTAAATACAGTTACCAACACAGAAATCAAGTTTAACAAACCAGAAAATGCTCAAAAAGTAGGCAGCAATGCAGAAAAACTTAACAAATAATCTGAAGCAAAATACTTAAAATCTCAAAAGTGGCTCCTTTCTTCTCTCAGCGTTTTTTTCCTCTTGGTGGTTGCTTCACCAACAGCCAACAAGTCGAAAAACGCCAAAACCACGAGGCAATCGGGTTTAAGAGAGGAGATCAAGGAGTTGGAATTGACCCAAAATGGCCAATAAAACTACAGTTTCAAGGCAGTAACCACTCCCACAGGGGGAGGCAGGCTGCTCAATGTTTATCACTGCCACTGATGAACACAGAGACTTCCCTTTAGCCCAAGCAAATAATGGCCTCCCAAGAAACTTTTACAAAACAGTTCAGAACAGCAAATCTGTAACTGAACTTTTTTAAATCTCAGAAAAGTGGAAAAAAAGCAAGATTTTTTGTTTTTTTGTTTTTTTTAAGGAAAGTAGAGGTTCACATCAGTCCTTGAGGCTTATGAAGCTTATCATGATTGTGTAATAAACTTAAACTGGCAGTTGGACTTCCTTCTGTTGCCTGGCAATCCTGTCAAAGTCATACTTTTTAACAGCTGTAACACTCAAGTCATTTTCTGTATGATAAACAGATTCAGTTAGTTTTGACAGTAAAACCAGTGTGACAAAGTCATATATTCATAGATTTATGGGTTAAGTACATCATTAGGTTAGCTGTACATCCATAGTTACTAATATCAATTTAGAATTATACTGCTGTTCCTTAGTGCTCAAAATAAGAAAATCTTTTCAATATAATAACTGATGTTTTAGTGACCCAAACCGGGCCTGAAAAAATGGGTCTCATTGGTGGGTTCAATAGGTTCATCTAGTAGTAAAAATCATAAAGTTGGTAATCCATATCTTGTTGAATATAACTATAGGTCCACCTTTATCAGCAGGTCTAATTGATATATTATTGTATATTAGGCCTAATGTGAATAACTGGGATCATGCCATAAGTAATTTGAGAGAACCCCTGCATTGGATAAAGCATTTTCTACTGCATCTGTCCATTACCATTATAGGGTTAGTTTCTAGTGAATAATTTTAAATCCAAAATACAATCTAAGTTGTGCCTGAATATGGACAAGGATGAATTTTGTTTTATCTAAATCATATTTATCTAATGGTCTGTTCGAGACTAATTAATTTTTCCTTGTTTGATTGTGGGTTCTTTCAATTCGTAAAAAAGCAAAGATACTTGTTCCTTGCTGCTAGGACCAGGTGGATTTTTAAGCAGTAAACTAAAGAGCTACTCACTCCCCACTGGTGAGCAAAGAAACTTCCTTCTATCCAAGTAAGGTAATGGACAACACAGGAACTACACCACAGCCCAGAATACAGCAATGCCTGTATACTGGTCTAAACTAGTCGAGAAAGGTGGAAAACATTTTTGTCCTGAAAAGATCCCGAATGTGTTTTGCGATCTCACATATCAACACAATGCATTCTGCTTTTGAGGTGTTACTGTCTTCACAGCATGAATGTAGAGATCACTGCCTCCATGAATATGTGAATCTTGGGATAATGATGATTAAGTGAATCTCTATCACTGACTGCACTACTCACCATAGTGCACTGCTCCTACATGTGCACATAGTGAAATTGTAAAGCCAGGGCCATTAATTTCAATGCACAGACCTTCCTAACACATTAGGCTGCTGAACTGATACAACTTGAAGCATTTTAGTTGTACTTTCCATTCTTTACGGCACTACACAGCATAGCGTGACTCAAGTGTACGCCCAGAGTAAGTCATCAATGAAGCATGAAACAGACAAAAAAATTAATCAAGCCCAGATGATTAAATGATGTCTGAGTAATGATGTTACAATTAACCCTAGCATGTAAATAAAATGCAGTAGATTTATCATGCATGCAGTTTTTCTGTGCAGTGATGTTTTACATTGGCACATTCTTCCATTTCTGAGTTCTTTGTAGAAATTTTGCAACAGTCTCATCTCAACACACACATTTAAAGCATCAAAAACAGATATTGCTTCCATTCCCATTTACTTGCAAAATAGTGTTTTGACTCTTCCTTCCAAGCCCACATATTTATAAAAAAAATGATTAGTTCAACAACATTTGCAATGCTTTGTTAAGAACTTAAATGTAACTATTTGCCAAGCTGACAGCTGCTGTTGAGTCAGGCTCCTACCATTTTAAGTCTTATCAGCTCCATCCATTACTGAAGCTTTCTTTACTGTTGTACTGCTCATCAGATTTCTCATACTGGTTCACTTCATTACATACTCCCTTTTCTTCAGGCTAATTCTATCATGATTCTTTAAGGTGAAGTGCACAGTAAGAAAGGAAAGCAATGCTAACCATGTAGTATATATTTATTATTATATCTGAGGCCATCAGCTAGCCATCTGACCTTTTACAGATCTCCTGGTCCACCTCTGCCCCAAGCTTTTAACATCACTAATGTCTTATCTTGCTCCTCTTTGGTTTTTCCAAGTCAGCAGAGCAGTTTCCAAGTCTGATTAGCTAGTAGATCATGAAAAGATGAGAGCAGGACTCAAGTCAGTAATTTTTTTTTTCATTGTCATCTCCACTTACTTAAGATAGCTCTAGGTTCAAATCCTTCAAGGTATCTGTTGGAATAGGAACTGTCAGCAGTGATATAGCAAAAATGTGCTTTATTTATTTAGGCATAATATTGCTGTCTGGCAGTTACTGTAGAGAATTACTGCTATAAGCTATTAACAGGTTGTTTCATGCAATCAAGGGTTTGATTCCCTCCATCTCAAATTACCTACTATTTGACTGAGCAAGACACTTAACCAGGGAGGTTGAGTCAGTTAAAGGTCTATATGAATTAGTAGTCTACTCCAGTTAATGAATAAACAAATAAAATGTTATTGTTCAATTTCACTCAACCAGCATATATAAATGTATTCAGCTCTTCAAATGTCGATATATGTTTGAGATTCCTGTATTAGGTCAACACAGCAAAATGTCAACAGCTGCTTGGTCAACCACAGTTGTGTGACATATGGTATATGTCAACAGGTATGCTAAATCGGCAATCCCTGAGTGGGGAAATATTCCATTTCTTGGAGAGTTGTGTGATTTCAGAATTAGTATATATAATTAGCAGGGGGTATGGAGTGCAGGGGGGCTTGGCCATCTGCAAAGAACAATCTTATTTTTTTTTGCATGCAGCAAAGATTTTCCTCATGCAAGTGCAGTTGACTGTTGACTTTTGAACTGCTGATGTTTTGTGGTCAATGTTCTTACCATCGACACTGATTTGTCAACCAAGGTAAGTAATCACACATACACACACACACACACACACACACACACACACACACACACACACACACACACACACACACACACACACACATATATATATATATATATATATATATACACATTTCTGTGTGCCTATGCACACATAGGGGTCCCCCATGGGTATACACCAGGGTTCAGCTCTGAGCCCACTGCTGTTCATACTGGTGGTGGACTAGATTGGCAAATGAGTCGGAGGGGACAGATTAACAAAGCTGCCCTATGCAGATGATCTGGCATTACAGGCAGACTCTGAGCAAGAACTTCAGCAAAGGATAGGGAAATGGAATGTAAAACTGAAGGCACATGGGATGAAACTAAGCACAGATAAGACCATGGCAATGGCAGCAAACTGGGGGAAATCAGAAGAAGCTGGGAATTGAGACAGAAGGGAAGAAAGTGGAACAGGTAAATATCTTCAAGTATCTGGGAGGGGGGGTGGAGCAGAAGGGAAGTCTCAATGAGTTCAAAGCTAGAATCAGAGGGGCTGCAGCCAAATGACACAGAGTCTTAGGTGTAGTCTATGACAGAAAAATACCAAAGAAGCTGAAAAGTAAGGTGTACAAGACAGTGGTGCAACCTGTGCTACCATATGGTACAGAAACCTGGGCAGGAAAGGCAGAGCAGATGAAGAAGCTAGTGGTGATGGAAATGAAGTGCCTGAGAAGGGTTGTAGGATGCATACTGTGGGACAGACAAAGAAATGAGGACATAAGAGCAGAAGCCAAAGTAGCTCCAATTGCAGAAAAGATTAAAGAGAACAGATTATGGTGATTCAGACACATGCAGAAAAGCAGAAAACAATCTGGTGAAGAAGATTTGGGACACACAGGAAGAAGGTAAGAGGAAATGAAGATGCCCAGCAAAGATGTGGGTGGATTGTGTGAAAGAAGATCTGCGACAGTCAGGCGTAAGTATCAAAGAATAAAGGAGTGTAGCACTGAATCAAGAGAGATGGTAATAGTTAACACGATACCTTGACCCCTTGCAGAAAATGGGGAAAAAGGGGCTGATGATGATAATGATATAGTTTTATATATATATATATATATATATATATATATATATATATATATATATATATTTATGTATTTATTTATTTATTTTATTAATTTATTTGACATTTGTTAACCGCGTTAGTCCAACTGAGTTTGCAAACAAACCCATTTTCAGTGGAGTGGGAAAGCCCCAGCAAACATAAATAAAAATAAAGTGACAATATACAACTATTAAATAACAATCACAACACAAAATAATTGTAAAAAAGAAAAGGTTATTAACTATTTGCATTGCATTAATAGTAAGCAACCCATTTTCAGTGGAGACCCAAGGGGAAAGAGCCCCAGCAAATATAAGCAAAAATAAACATACAGGACAAAAACTATTAAAAACAACACTGCAAATATCAAATTAATTGCAAAGAGGAAAAACAAAAGAAAAAAATATGAACATTAAGGGTTGATCTGATAGTAGTGGACTAAAATTTACTACATGAGACTAAAAACAAAAAGAAAGATAATCACTGTTCAAAAGAAGGACAATGTATAGACATTATTAAGAAGTGGGGGGGGAGATAGTGTGGAGAATGGGAGGGGGCTATATTAGGGCTACAGTAGCAGAGCTGAGGGTTTAGGAGATTAGTTTAAGCAGAAGTTACTAACATAGAAAGAAAGTTAGGAGATGCAACAGGTTATGCAGTGGGAGAGACTAAGACTGTGTGTGGTCAATGCAATGGCATCATTTCAAGTTTAGTAGGTGAGATTTAAGCTCCTTTTTAAAACAGGGAAAGGAAAGGTTGGATCTAATATGGAGAGGAAGTTTGTTCCAATTTAGTGAGACAGAGTGTTTGTAAAGTAGTTTGCCAATATTCCTTTTGGGTTTATAAACTGAGAGAAGATGCTGATCAGCACTCCAGAGAGGCAGGGGGGAGAGTAGGGAGTAACATGGGAGGTGAGAGCAGGGCAGGCAGGGGGTTGTTGAGTATGGAAAAGGTAGTGTGGATTATAGGCAGTTACTATGCATGCAGTCAAGGAGACAATTGAAGAGTCTAGCCAACTTCCCATTTCCCATGAAGCACCATCTGCTTAAGTTACTTGCTCAAGTTCACACACTAGGCAAATAAAGACTGAGAGAACCAGAAGAAGCAGCTTATTAACAGTTTATAGCCTTAAGTCTCTGTGCAAATTGCCAGACTAAGCATAAATTGTATATGTTGTTTCCCAAGCTATACAAAGTTTCTATTCTGTAAGCATGTTGTATATTACCTAGGATGATGAAATTACTTTAGACAGTGCTAGACATTCTGAGTTTTTTGAAATTATATCTTTCAGTGTATGCAATAAAAAAAAAATCTCATTTGAGGATAGAGATTGTTTTTGGTTATGCACTTTACTAAGTTTGTGACCGAACAACAGATATCCTCCATGTACTGTTAGAGAACATGCCTGAAGCAACAAATTCCCACCTACAACATTCAGACAGGGTGAGGGACTCCAGACCAATCAGTTCTACCCACATTCTGCTAACCCATTGGTACCCTAGTTGTCAGTCATATATAGGCCTCTGTCACTGCAGATCAAAGTTCTGTCTATCTAGCCACAGGCCAATTATTAAACATGCTTCAAACAAAAAAAAAAATAAATAAAAGTTAAAATTACTTGCGGACCCAATCCCTGTAAACCATCTCTTGCTTCACTGATATATATGCAGCAGTTAAACCTTCAAGGTGTGAGGCATAAATAACATACAAATTAGGGTTATGATACCACTTCAGACAATGAAAGCTTTTACTGCCCCCATTGTGCCTCTTTTAAGCAAGGTCCAACTGATAAAGCTCCCGACCTAACTTCCAAAATAAAACAACCATTAGACTATATCAAAGTGGTCCACTTAATGCTAGAAGTCTAAACAACAAACTGCTGTACCTTGAGGCTCTCCTGCATTTGGTACACATCTATATATGTGTTGTTACAGAAGTTTGGTTAAGTGCCCAGAATGCATTACCTCACTACCTGGGTTTTGTGCTTACTACTCGTTTAGAACTGATGTTAACTGTGGTGTCATAGCCATATTTGTTAGAGACAATATTACCTCACGACAGATAGCTAGAGAACCTACAATTCTATAATAAGGTCTACAATCAAGTACAACAGTATTGCCCAAAATGCTGCAATACTGCAAAATGTTATACAGAAATGTTCTCTCTCATGGACAAATCCATTAAATTGAAAGTCCCAACTAAATCCAAGTAAACCGGGTGATTTAAAATCAAAACAGTGTGGTGGTCAAGCAGTCATTAATAAACTGTGTAATAAAAGGAAGAAAATCCTAAACTTATATAGCAGAAAAAAATCACCCCAAGTTAATGAAAACATCAAATCAGCTCGATAAGAAACTAAAAAACAACATAGGAAAAACAAATGCATCCCATGAACTCAGAGTAACTTAAGAAGCCAAAGGCAACTACAAATCATTCTTTAGTTATGTCAGAAAAATAAGAAATAACACCAACATTGTTCTGAGCATCTTCATAATGGTTTCAATTACTCTGATCCAGTGGATATTGCTAACATACTCACTAATAAATTCAGTGCCAGAGACATCAATTCTGATACCTGATGGAATCAATCCATCAACCATCACAAAAAATCATGTAACGAAGTTGCTGTCTAAATGAAGAATACCTCATCCATGAGGCCTGATAACATACCCAGTTGTCTAATTATTGGCACTAGGCATGCATTGGTGGACCTACTCCTCACCCTCTTCAACCTGAGCCCATCAACCCACTTTGCCCCATGGGAGTAGCACACAGCTGTTGCAGTGACTCTCCACAAGGGTGGCCCCACTACAGATGCCAGGAATTACAGGCCCATCAGTCTAACGAGTCCTATATGCAAAGCCATGAAATTATAATAACTGACCTAATTAACTATGATATGAAAAACTTTATTAGACTCAGTTTCTAGCAGTTTGGCTTTGTGAAGTATAGATCCTATTTATTGAAACATGCAGATTTCTTTGAGAGTTATTCAAGCTATGGATTGTGAACAAGCTGTCCACACAGCATACCTAGACCTAGCCAAGGTATTTCATACCATACCATATACAAATAAAATAAGGAAGTTGAAACTCCTAATTAACTCATATATGAGTAGGTAGATAGCCAACTGGCTCTGAAGCAAGACATACACAGTAAGAACAGGAGGTGCTTCCTCTGAGAGCATGAGGGTGACCTGTGGAGTTTTGCAGGGATCTATGCTCAGTCCTCTGCTGTGTGGCATCTACTTCTCACTTATCAAATAGTGATCTGTAAATAACAAACTTCACAGATAACTGCAAGCTGGGAGTTGTTGTCAGGTCCCCCTCTGACATACATAAACTCCAGTGCCATAAAGTGCAGAATTTTCTAGCATTTGGAAAGAGCTTCTGTCTTTGGCCTATATAAGAGATAACATACCAGTTCAAAATGAAAAGGTTGTGACATGGTGGACAGCTCTCGTACATTTTTTAAACAAGAAACATCTTTATTAAATTATCACTTATGTCATAGGCAATCATACATTCATATAAATGAAAACAACCATACTGACATATGTTTATTTGCAAACATTATATATCTCTTATAATCTTTCCAGTTATTGTCACTCAAACATTACACAGCTGATTCAAATCCTGCCTTCTTTTAAACTTCAATCCTCCTCCAAAGCTTTATTCTGCATGTGTTGTTTCCATAATTCCCATTTTTTATGTAATTTGCTCCTATCCTTCTCTAAAGATCCCAATTCCAGTTATTTTATCTCTGTTAGTAGTACAGTTGGTTTAGACTTTGATTTCCATTTCCTGGTAATTGCTTTTTGGCAGCCACCATTATTAGACTCAGCAAGGCCTTACTATATCTAGGCAATTCCAAATCTATATCATAGCTCAAAAAATAATTTCCTTAGCTACATCAATTTGCTTACAGTATTTCTGATGTAGACTGCAGGGATTTGTTTTGTCTACCAACTCATTACACTCCCAAAACTATGATGACAATTGTCTCTTTCTTCCACATCACACCTCCAACATTTGCTAACTACCTGAAGAAAAATTCTATGGAGTCTACACGGGGTATAAAATTACCTATGTAAACACTTCTAATCAACTATCCTATATCTTCTACACTTTGTTGCATATTTGGGAGTCGTACATATATCCTCCCATTGTTTCTTATCTAATCTCTCTTCCCAATCCTTTCTAACCCCCACTGATTGATTCCTATAGTTATCATGCAATATTTTATATGCTCCACTAATTATCCTTTTTTAACAGCAGCTTCTGTTCTAGATTCTACTTAAAACTCTACCATTGCTGGTCTTTCACTTAGAATTACGCCTATTTCTTTCTCTTTGTCTACACTTTGATATCAGTCCTTGATCATAAGGTAATCTCTAGTCTACAGTCCAAATACATTCCTGGCCTCTTCCCATTTTATTACGTTTCCCTCTCTAGTTATCATCACATTGCAATGATTATTAGGAAATCCTTTTACCTTGCACATCTCATAGCAAAAAGTATTTCTACCAATTCAAGATGTGTCCTAACCTTCTTGTATTCCCACTTTTATTAGACTCATCATTGAGTACAACACCCCTATTAGGATGTACCTTACTAAAATGTACCTCAACCAAAATGAAAAAACCCAGAGGTTTGCAACTAAAAAGTTTAGGGGTGTAAAACACATGATCAACAAATATAGACTGAAGGTGTTATCCCTTTACACAGTTTCATACGGACTCCTTAGGGGAGACCTGTGTCTTGATTATAGGGCATTAAGGGGTCCAGTATTCTGAGAACTCTTATACCTCAGTAAATCAAACAGTATAGCTAACAGTAGAATCAGAGATCTAAATCTACTTGAATTTGAACATAATTTGTCTGTATGACCTTTTTATCCTTCGGTTTGGAGACTCAGAATGGACCAGATGTCCAGATCACATATTTATCGTTTGCATTTATTTTTAGCAAGCAACAAGAAAAGTGTGAATTTTTAACAGCTCACATCACCAAATAATTGCAGCACTTAACGCAATCTTCTTCATAGTTGCAGCTCAACACAGCAGAAAACTGAAAGTCTAAAGTTTCCTTTTATATTAACAAAACAAGTGATTTGTCTCCCAGATTACTTGTCATCTCAAATAGTTAAAATACATAAATTTATATTCTTGGGTCCATCTAATACTATAGGCATGAACAAGAGCTGAATTCAATAATTTATCCTTGGTATAACATAGAGGATTATGAGTGGGATAAACTGAGCACTGGCTGTATCAGGCACACAAAAATATTTAGCAAAAACCACCAAAACGAAAAAGTTATATTACCACGTCCGAAAAACCAGTGACTTCAGTTCCAAATAAATAACCTTTTAATTCCACAGCAAGTAAGTAGTGGAAAAGCACAATGAAAATAGCAGCAATAAATTTCAAATAATCCAGAAAAAACGTTGTTCTCCTAGCGCCTCGGCCAAAACAGCCTTTACAGAGTAAACTGCCTATACACAGCAAGCCAATTTATAACTTCCTACAAACACATTCAATCAATTAATTAAAATCTTAAAGCAACATTGACATTATTTAAAATAACATAATGAAAATTAAATAAAACTTTGCCAATGGCATTCCTTATTAAGCCCAAAGGTCTGCAAAGTATTATACTTCATTATAAAAATAAACTCTTTTTTTCTTAGTAAATATTTCAGAAATTCATTAGAGAAATATACAAATACATGTTCCAAAATAGTAACTTCTAAACTATCAATTACCCCATTATGTACTGAATTAAAATGTTCTGCCACAGGGCTAACTAACTTTTTATTTTTTATATCCCTAACATGCTCTTTAATTCTTTCACTTAAACTTCTCTTACTTTCACCTATATAAAAATAATTACAAGAACATTTTATTGCATAAATAATCAATTTTTACATCAATTTTTGAGTTTTTTGAATAGTAATCAGTTAATTAGATATGATCAGGCTTAGGTTGGTGTTAAAGTTGTTTTTCTTGATATGACTTTGGAAGGGCTTAGTGGTGAAAAGGTTAAAACTACTATTCCAGGTAGACAAACTAATGATCAGACCTTACTTTTAGAAGCATTGATACATCATTCTAACTTAAAAAAACACCCGATATATGC
The DNA here is from genome assembly GCF_019279795.1 of Protopterus annectens. Classification (NCBI taxonomy): domain Eukaryota; kingdom Metazoa; phylum Chordata; order Ceratodontiformes; family Protopteridae; genus Protopterus; species Protopterus annectens. Next base: position 1,150,388,598 of record NC_056729.1, on the reverse strand, counting down.
TTTAGTAGTAGATGCATCAAAGGCGTTCGATAGACTAAGTACTAAATTTTTATTTACTATCTTACCATATTTTAATATCCCAATCTCTTTTATAAATAAATTAAAAATTCTCTATTCTACAGCATATACCACCCTACAAATCAATAAACACATATCTAACAGAATCAAAATTGTTAATGGGGTTAGGCAAGGTTGCCCTCTTTCCCCTCTCCTTTTTAACTTATATATGGAACCACTTTTCATGCTTATCAAACAAGCTACCTTTCACCACCCCCCTAATATTTATAACTTAAAGATTTCCCTATCAGCATAGGCGGATGACCTGAACATATATTTCACCCTCCCCAGCTCTGACCCAAGTAGAATACTGGCTTCTATCAAAAGATTCTCTAACCTAGAAAACTATAAGATAAATAGGGAAAAATCCTTAATACTCCCTTTAAACATCCACTCAAGGTTACCTAACATTACACTATCTACAGAGATCAAATTCAAAGATCAAATACAATACTTAGGTATTCAATTTTCACAAGGTAACCACAGTTACTATCAAGACAATGTAGTCAGGTACTGGTCAAACGTACAAAATGATATCATAAGATGGTCTAAGCTCAAGCTCCCGTTTTTGGCCAGAACAACAGTGATTAAAATGAATATTCTCCCTAGGCTTCTCTACTTATTTCAAGCAACTACTAACACTCTCCATAACAATTTTTTTAAAAAAATTATAACAACTATCTCTAAATTTATCTGGGCTCCTAAATCGGTCAGGATTAGCTATTCAAAGCTTATCTGTCCTAAGGAACAGGGGGGACTGGGCCTACCGGATTTTAAAACCTATTATGAGATTATTAACGCTAGTAGAATTTTTAAAATAGCATCCTACAAGAAGAATAAACTGGTATGGGCCCCACCTTGGATGTCTCTTTATAATAATTATATTAAAACGTTAAAATTCAACCCTGCCGTCCTCCCATTCTTAAATGAAGATAACCTAGGGACCCTAAAACACACAAAAAACATAATATTTAGCATAAAATCCTTACAGGCAATCTTTAAATCGCTGAACCTTTCACACTCGTTTGTTATTTTACAACCACTTCATCTAAACCCTAATCTTAAGCTAAACGGTTACATGCTAAACCTGGAGCAATACCCCCTACTACTAAATACCTCTATCTCGGATCTTTTCCCCTTTAGACACCAATCAATACCTGACATGAGAACTAGTCTCGGCTTACCATATAAGTACTTAATGATACTACGACAAATTAGAGAACTAGTAAGTAAATACCTAGAACATCCACTAGTTTCGGACAATGATATCTTAACATGCAAAACACTAATAAATCTCCTGCTAAGTGGGAAAAAAATGACCTCAAGTGTGTACAAAGTCATTATGACGCTTAGATACCAGAATAAACTAATTGTTTCGAAATTCTGGTCAAAAATCAACCCTGATATTGACCAAAACCAACTCGCAAAGGCTATAAACCTAAGCACTAAATCGATTCCCTTTAAGAAGATGAAATACACCCAAATGATGATAGTAAACAATGCGTTTACCCCCACGACCCTGAACAAAATTTTCCCTAATTTATGCCCTGAATGTAAATATGGCCGAAAACAATCGGATGATATCCTGCACTCGTTTTGGAGCTGCAAATGTTCCTACAAGCTATGTTGTGCCTTGAGGGTGATTCTTGAAAAAATCGGTTATGAAAAATCCACCCTGTCATGGGAATTTACCATTCTTCATATTCCCCCCTTGGAGTATCAGAAAGAAAATGCAAGGTACTGATTCCTATCTTTATGTTAATCAAATATTACATCTCCTTGAATTGGAAAAACAGACACTCCCTATCATGTGAAGGATTTAAACATATAGCTATTAATTACCTTAAGGCACATAAATAACTGTTCCACAATATTAAACACAAACCAGGTATGAAGGAATTTTGGGAAATCTTATCTGAACATATACTTAAATAAGTACTGTTATCTTACAGATACCAATAGTCCTTAGCATGCTGTATTTGAATTATATAGGATTTGATATGGGCACGGTATGAATTGTATATAGTTGGTGTTTTCGATGTTCTTATCCTATACACAAGTTGCATATTGTATTTCTCATATAGATGTATTGTCTGTAAGGGATTTTGTCATGTTATGTAAGATTGAAAATTTGCAATAAAAAAGAATTCACAAAAAAAAAAAAAAAAAGAAAATTTGATCAACAAAATTTAATGTTACAGGGTACTAGTTGCGATCCACCAAGTACCATATGGAGAATTATTAAGAATCAAAAGGTTATGTAATGATGAAAATGAAGCTACAGAAGAAGTGATGAGAGTTATGAATATGTTTTTTAACAGAGGTTATGATAAATATAATATAGTGGAAAATTATTTGAAAATTTATAAAAATTATAATATTTATAGAGAGGCTAATAATATAAGAAAAGTTATAGGTAATAATCAAATGATAGAGAATGATTGTATGTTTTTTTGTTACTAGGTATACAGTTTTTTCAGAGAAGTTTAATAAATTATTAAAAGAATATTGGAAAATAATTACTAAGCAAGTGTCTAGTTTATCAGCAATGACACTCAGGTTCTCCTTTCAAAGGGGACGTAATATTCAGGACTTTTTAGTTCATAGTAAATTTAAAAGACCTACAAAATTCATAATTAATAGTATAAGAAGTTTAGGTACTAGTGCTTGTGGCAAGTGCTCCATATGTCCATATATAGTGCCCACGTTCCATTTAATTAATGGAAAGAAATTTCAAACAAGATGTTTTTACTTTCACTACAAAGGGCATTATTTATGCAATAAAATGTTATTGTAATTATTTTTATATAGGTGAAAGTAAGAGAAGTTTAAGTGAAAGAATTAAAGAGCATGTTAGGGATATAAAAAATAAAAAAGTAGTTAGCCCTGTGGCAGAACATTTTAATTCAGTACATAATGGGGTAATTGATAGTTTAGCAGTTACTATTTTGGAACATGTATTTGTATATTTCCCTAATGAATTTCTGAAATATTTACTAAGAAAAAAAGAGTCTATTTTTATAAAGAAGTATAATACTTTGCAGCCCTTTGGGCTTAATAAGGAATGCCATTGGCAAAGTTTTATTTAATTTTCGTTATGTTATTTTAAATAATGTCAATGTTGCTTTAAGATTTTAATTAATTGATTGAATGTGTTTGTAGGAAGTTATAAATTGGTTTGCTGTGTATAGGCACTTTACTCTGTAAAGGCTGTTTTGGCCGAGGCGCTAGGAGAACAACATTTTTTCTGGATTATTTGAAATTTATTGCTGCTATTTTCATTGTGCTTTTCCACTACTTACTTGCTGTGGAATTAAAAGGGTATTTATTTAGAACTGAAGTCATTGGTTTTTCGGACGTGGTAATATAACACAAAAATATTTATTAAGATAAGTGCTTTCGTCTGGTGTACATCACCAAACTTCTTCAGACAAATGAATGCATTACAATGACAATTTTATATCTGCAGCTGATTCAAACCATCCAATTAAAAGCCAAGTCTAATTCATCCATTTTCTTTAAAGAAACACTTTTTTGCTATTATAAGTTAAAACAAACAAACTTATGCACATGTTAACATCTTTTACAAAACACTTTGTACAACCTTAGCTAAATAAATATACCTTCATAAAAATTCATGAAATATGTATATACAAGCTGACATCTCATCTATCGTAGACCTTTAATTTTAGCACACTGGTGAAACATACCAATTCATTTAATCCTGGGGGGCTACTTGCATTGGCAGAAATTTGCCACCAGGTCTCCCTGATCTCTAAATAAACTTTCCAAGGTCCCCCGGTTAATATATTTAACCTGTCCAAAACCACAAATTTAAAGGTGTATTGTGGGTATTTTTTAATATGCCTATATAATGCATTTTTCTCATTAATCTGTCTAATTTCATACATGTGCTCATAGATCATAGATGAAGGTATATTTATTTAGCTAAGGTTGTACAAAGTGTTTTGTAAAAGATTTTAACATGCATAAGTTTGTTTGTTTTAACTTATAATAATGAAAAAGTGTTTCTTTAAAGGAAATTGATGAATTGGACTTGGGTTTTAATTGGATGGTTTGAATCAGCTGCAGTGGGTGACCATGGTGATGCAGTGGTTAGCATTGTCACCTCAAAGCAAGAGGTTCTCCAGTTCGATCCTCGGCTGGTGTGCCTTCTGTACAGAGTCTGCATGTCCTCCCTGTGGTCGCTTGGGTTTCCTCCGGGTGCTCCGGTTTCCTCCCACATCTCAAAGACATGCTGTAGGTGGATTGGACACTCTAAAGTGGCCCTAGGTGTGTGTGTGTGTGTGTGTGTGTGTGTGTGTGTGTGTGTGTGTGTGTGTGTGTGTGTGTGTGTGTGTGTGTGTGTGTCTGTGTGCCTTTTGTGGGAGGTTGGGTGCCGGGCTGGCAACTCGACACTGTAAAACTCCACTGCCAATCATGAGCGGACAGGTGATCCACTGTGACGACCCCTAACCGGGAAAAGCTGAAAGAAGAAGAAGAAGAAAGTTTGAATCAGTTGCAGATATAAAATTGTTATGGTAATGCATTCATTTGTCTGAAGAAGTCTGGTGATGTGCACCAGACAAAAGCGATTATCTTAATAAATATTTTTGTGTGCCTGATACAGCCAGTGCTCAGTTTATTCTTTCTGAGTTTTTGTGATTTTCATGGTGTTATAATTATGAGTGGGATGCCGAATCATAACCTACTAATTATGTGTTTGAGACATAGATTCCAAGAAGTTCACCTTGAGAGCTTTTTGGCATTCACGTTGAGAATACTTCACTCTGAAGGTAAATCTTGGCATCCATGTCAAGAACACATAATTAACAGTTATGATCTGGGACCCAATCACAATTCTTTGTAGTGCATGGAGCTTTAGCTGCTCCTTGTAATAATGCATATAGAAAAAAAGTGCAAAGAGTTATGCCAGGTTTCACAGACACAAAGCACTCAGTGAGTACTGTCAGAAAGACAGAGTAACTCCATCTCTTATGTTTACACTCACCATCCATACTTCTCAACTCTCCAGATTTTTGCCTCTTATGTTTGATCAGTTTCACATAAAATCTGTGGTTTTCTGACAAATCACTGACGAGCGAAGTCACTACATAATGGCATACATTTAAGTTTCAGACTTCATATCCTTCAGAAAATGTAGACTAACACAAATCCTGTTAGTCTAGCAACTTTCTAAAAGGGGACATCAGGGATCCGTTACTGGCACATATAGCAGGGAAAACAAATCATGACCATAGTTTGCTGGTCAGTATTAGCAGATAAGACTGCCTAGCACCAATCTTGACCTTAACAAGTTAAGCAGAGGGTACTTAACATTTGTTAAAGATTGGGTCTCCTGCTATAGTAGTACTTAAATGATTTGTCAATTTTTTGTGATATCAGAGCATAATCACCATGCTCCATGCGCTACAAGAAGTTCAGCAGAAATATTTATTTTTCTACCTGCCCTAATCACTTTGTTGTTATCATTTTAATTTTCTGAGTTTATCTGGTGTAGTGGTGTCAACATATACACTAATTTTAGAACAGTAAGAATCATGTAAATGAAACTTTATGCATGCTGCATGTTTATATTTAGCTATTACATTAAACACCGTTTTTACTGATTCTTAAAATGTGTCATAAGCATGACAAGTAGCTTTGAAAAAAAAAAGTACATTATATATTCATCAAAATGCACAAGGAAAGAGGCAGTGAAAAGCATGTGGCTTTTCATCTGTTTCTGCAAGGAGCGA